>NW_017257753.1:3028252-3111836 GCF_001594055.1 Mycetomoellerius zeteki
CCGCCGCACAAAGAGTGCTGTCACTTTCTCGCGATGGTCTTTTAGATTTTAGCATACCGGACGATCCTAGGTTACAGATATTACGGTCGTTGCGTACAAAGAAAAATGGCGGAAAAAAAAAGAGAAAAGCATTAAGGATGTTTTGCCCGTACAATATTAGCTAAAAGTATCAGCCAAAGAATCAGCCAAAAAAGCTAATATCAGTCAGAAAATTTTGGTCGTACATATATACGTCTTGAAATGAACTGCAAAAAACAAAACAAAAAATAATTTGGTTTATAATATGTAGCTTACGTAGTGCAATAATTATATTCTGCTGTAGTTTTAGGTAAATGACTTTTAAACGAAGTAATTGCATCTAAATGAACTTTTACATGAATATTTATTAAAGTTTTATTAATATAAGAAATTTGATTTAATTCGTAAATAATTTGGATTGTAATGTCTTAAACAATGCGATGTGATCCATATTTTGTTATAGTTTAGATAAATAACTTTTGAACAAGCAAGTGGAAAAATAAATTTAATTGAATTTGTAAATAATTTGATTTACGATTTATGCAGCACACGACCGTATTTCGCTGCAATTTTAGGTAAATAACTTTTAAACGAGTAGGTGAATGGAAATTAACTTCTGCCAGAATATTTATTAGACTTTTATTAGTACACATAAAAAGGTTAATTTAATTCGTAATGCGCGCTATTTCCTCATCAAATTTGCAAGTAAAACGGGATTTTATAGAAAAATCAAGGAAAACAAAAAAATTAAATAATTTTTAAACCAATAAGAAAATTGTGCATAAATTTTACTCAAACGTAATAATAGAACAATCTATGAAATTTTTATATTTTTAGAAATGCTTTGAGATGTGATACATACATCCTTAAAGAGTAAAATAAACATAAAAATCTGCGAGAAAAATGTGTCGAATTCATCCGCTACATCCCTCAAGATTATCTCTGAAATTATCGTTCTCGTTTCATCTAAATGACGGATAAAGCGCGTTCATGGCATTTGTTTTACATGCCCGTTGGTTTCTCTCCCGTGCAAACAAAGCTGGCCGGATCTTTTTCTGTCTTCCTTTTTTTTCTAAACTGCTTCCCGAACTGTCGTAAATTGCGTTAACTCCTACTCGCCCGTAGCGGCGGCGAGATCTCTTCAGGAAGCCGAGGACGGCAAACATTACGCAAACAACGATATGTCGATGTAGTCATCACGTTTGGAGACGCGTTCGGACGATAGAAAGTTAAGTGTCCTGTGGGCATGCAATTACAATAGCAGCGATACGCTCCTGTAATATCGGAGGCAGTGGATAAGTACAGCGTGAAGAAGCGAGGAAGAGATGAATAGCCTGCCTATATAATACCCAGGTACACGATCATTACAATTGTTGCTACTCATTTTCATTCGAGTGCAACATAAAAATCCCAAGTAGAGATTGCGCAAGGAGAGGAGTCTGCATATGACCATCGATAAAACGCCGTTGGGCTCCTTCCTCCTTCTTCCATCGCCATCATCCGCACGGCGGGTCAAGCATTTCAAACGGTCGTCCCATTACACCCGTACACGGCGGTGAACGAGTACGCTGCCGTCGGCGGCGAAAAATCTGCGCATCGCAGATAGCATATTTTGCATGTCGAAACAAAAGCCGAGATTAGGATCGACGACTGCAGCGATTCGCGAGTCCACAGTCCACGGGGGGATCGCGGAAGAGCAGCGTCGAGGAGCGAAAAATCCGTGCGAAAGTTTAGCGGGGAAAAGTCGGGGACCAGGCCGATTTCGCAAGAATGCGGCCGTATCGTTTGCTGGAGGAGGAGAAGGAAGAGGAGGAGGATAATAGCAGGAAGAGGAATCAATTCAGCAAGGACGAACGTTTTGTTCTGTTGAGCATAATGGGACAGTACGCGCCACTGCTGGACGATAAGAGCGCGTCGGTGTTTGATCGCCGAGAGATCTGGCGCGCGATCGAGCGAGACTTCCACCGAGCGGGTTTCACCGGCAAGACGTCGGCGCAGCTGAAGAAGTACTGGCAGAACTACAAGTACCACGGCAGGAGAGCCCAAGCGGTAAATCGCGCGCGGCGCGTCCGGATGTCTCTGGATTTCTCGCTCGTGAAATTAGCATCGATAGACGACCTGAAATTCGCTTGCTAAACGACGCTTCTTTTCTTTTTTTCTTTTCTTCCTGGCCCCGCGAGCCCCCAACTCTCCTTCGATGCTCTGACTCGCTTATCGCAGCATTCCTCTCGAGACTTGTCTATTTCTTATTCTCGACAGGTCAAAAGCGAATGAGAATACATATGAAAGTGCACATTCGCGTAAGACAATAAGTTAGACGTACAACAGGTTATTCGGAAAGAACGATTTTGCTGAAAGATCTAAAATTTTGTTGGACACAGATATGAAAATAATTTCGTTGGCTTATCAAAATAATATTGTTGGAAACTTAAATCGGTTACTGGAATATCAAAATTTTTGGCAGCATTGCTGTCATCATTTTTTAGTTTCCAATTAATTATCTTGATGGTCCAATAAAATTATTTTCAGATCTGTATGCAGCAAAATTTAGATCTTTCGGCAAAATCGTTCTTTTTGTGTAAATATTAATGATCCCTTAACCGTCCGGAATTGACGGTGGATCTACTTGACTCGCAACTACAAGTCTCTTCGTAAAAAATGTCAAATACACACAATTCAATTTTCATTATGTTACATCTGCAAACTTGCATTATTTTTATTAAAATATATCTAGTATTCAAATATACTTAATATTATTATAAAATATACCTTTTTATACGAATTACGTCATTTTGGTTCCTTGAAATTAATTAGTGCTTTATTATTAATAAATGAAATGAATTTTGCAGACTCGACGTCAGTAACTGTATTACAGATTTTAACGGCAGGGGGGGGGGGGGTATAAATGTGAAAGAATGATGATTTGCTTCCCACAATCGTTTCCGCTTTTTCTTTTTACTTCTTGCGTGTCTTACTAAAATTATGGTTATAAACGGTACGTTCATGCCAGAGAATGCTTGAACATTTGCCAAAAGTTATTTGAAGCTTAATTTACATCTTCCTACTCACATTTTCCATCGTGTTTTGTCTTATCTTACCACAAAATCCAGCTCTCCCACGTAAATCAACTCGTGCGAAATAAACTTGTACAGGGCATAAAGAAGCACTCGAGTGCAACTTCGAAACACGCAGTAGAGGAGGCACCGCATCCGGAAGTCTCTGAAAACCGTGATAATGTCGCAATGACGAAGACTGCCAAGGAACGAACAGTTCTCTGTATCTCTCCTCATAACGACGCATCGCTACGAAACGTCAACGATCCAGGATGTCGTCAGTGTGAGATATACGAAGATAACGGAGCGTTCTTCCGGAAATTAAGTTCCACGTCGATCCACCCGACCGGTACGTCTCTCTACTTATCTCGCGGCCTCTTGGGGAAATGTCTCCGTTTTTAAATTCCTCCGCGACAATACACTGTTTAATCTGTTATCGATCTGTTCCGAATTGTAATTATTCACTTTCGCAAATTAGGGCGGTCCAATAGGATGTATTAAAGAACAGCCAGCGATAAGTTACATGTAACACAATCGATAAACTAGAAGCCTAATACCGGTCGAAGCTGGATCTTTAAGCTTTTTAAGTAACATGTAACATACCTGTTAGTTCTAATTGCTTACTCAACAATATAACTGTAATATAATCCCGGTAAAAAATTTTTCATGCATGAATATATATAAATATGTATAAACATACATAAATATACATTAAACATATGTAATTATGTATGAGATATATCCATATATATTCATACATCCTTCTTTCATTTGTAAAATTATTTTTTAGTGTACTAAAAAAGGAAAATTTTCGCATCGTTTGTTTTAGAAAAAATCAAGTTTAGAGAAATGTAAAAGAATTGCTCATATGTAATTGCATGTAAAATTATACATAGTTATGTATGAGGAAATTTGTTTTATACATTTTTCCAAACTTTATTTTTTCTAAAACAAACGATGCGAAAATTGTCCCATTAATTATTTTTTTGATGTTTTCTCAATATTATTATTATTTTTAATACACTAAAAAGTAATTTTACAAAAGAAAGAAAGAGGTATGGACATATTTCATGTATAATTATACATGATTATGAATATTTATGCGTGTTTAGGTAATATGTTTATACATATTTATACATATTGACGTATACAAAATTTTTTACCGAGATACTCAACAATATACTGTAATATAACACACGTGTTATATTAATATTCCAATCGGTACCAATTAAGAGTATAACATAACATCTATGCTATTATTTCGCACTTAACAATATAATACATAACTGTAATATAATACATGATGTTACATAACAGTTACATTATTGAATGTAAAATAATTATAATAGATGTTGTATTACCTTTAGTTGATGTCGACTAAGATCTTTTTATCAGCACTGAATCATATTACACAGGCAGTTCATACGTAGTAAAAGAGATAATGACTTTTACTCTGTTCTAACATCGTCATTTTTATGAAGGACATTTTGAAAAAGTACCTAAACTTTTCAATCTCTTAGAACTTGTGTCTCGTGATGATAAACCACTTCCACGGAAGTACTCGGCTGTTTTTAAGAAGCCCTAAGTTTTATTACGTTCCTTATCCTTATTACGAGACCCGCTTATCGTCGTCGTTGCTCTAAAGAATATTTCGTGCTTCTTTAAACCTGTCAGATCTTCGTGAGTCGATAAGCTTCTTCCTTTAGAAGTTTTCTTCGTTTCATCGTTTTGAGACCGTAGTTGGCTTTTATCGAGACTCAATAATGCATTTGAGTTCTTTATCCTTTTTATTATTCTATTCGTTTGTCGAAAGTGTATCAAAGAGTGTCATCACTTTCTCCGTGAACCTTTCAGACCCTCGTATGGCCACCAACTGCGCCATTAAAAGAGTACTTCTCCAACAACCATCCATCGATTTTATGATTTTATCTGCTCGATACACATATGACATTTTTATTCATTCGATCTATGTTGCGCACAGAACGATATCCTCATGAAATTTAAAATTTACAATCGTTCTCATGGAGAATTGCATATTTTTTTATGGATTCTTAAAAAAGTACATGTATACGGTTCATAAATTCGGAAATGCTTGCGATTTTCATAAAAAGGTAAACATCTCGGTGAAAAAAATGTCGTAGAGAAGTTTTTCAAAAATATATTTAGAAAAAGAAGATAGAACTGTGGATTTATTGTTTAGTTTTGTTTTTGCGATATTTTGTTCCTAAATTACATAAAACTAAAAACTTTTATCAGTATTTTTGTTTTATTTTAAAGTACTGTAGCTAGATGAAACTACTATCTAATAAAAATTAATGAAAAAGAATTTTAAAGTAGACTTTCTAAGTTTTAAAATGGTTTTTAAAAAAATTGTGAGAATTTTTCGCAATAATACCGAATTTCTTATGTAAAAATTCATTTTTACAAAATGTTTTTTTAACTTTAAAAAATTAAAGAATTTGCAAAAAAAGAAAGAAAAGAAAAAGATTTGTTATAATGTTCTCCATTCGCATAAATTAAAAAAAAATTTTTTAAACTTCAACTTAATTCTTCGTGAAATGCGAGAAAATGCAAGTGTTCCTGAATTTACGAACGGAAGTGTATATTAAGAAAATAGAAAAAAATAGCAGACGTCGAAAAGAAGGGTAGCTATTATATAGCAGCCTATAACTTTTAGATTTAGATTCACTTGGCAAGAATCGATCCAGCTCGGACATTTCGCAAAGTAAGGGATTCTCGAGTAAGGTTTACGAAGAAGCAAGATCGTCGGGTGTGACAGACCATGAACCGGAGAAACCAATAGGCACTGACGTGATAGTATCTAACACCGACATCTCGGACAATAGCGTGACTGTGTCAGTGATTTGTCCCGAAAGAACTCCCGAGCTTTTCAGCAAGAATCAATCGAAAAGGAAACGCAAGGACGATGCGTCGCGTTTAGATAGGTTCTCTCATCAAAGCGACATTTCCGCTGTCTCAGGTGAAAGAATTTAATTCCGTTTCCGTATTCGTCAATTTTCTAGACCGGCTGTGCATACAACGAGCAATAACTGCTGCTATTTGATCGTTATCCTATTTTCCTTTTTCCGACTGTTTATTTTTTCTTAACTCTCTGGAGCTGGCGACGGGTCTATTGGATACATTCAATATATTCTTTATAATTTACATCTGCAAATTTGAGTTATTGTTATTAAAATAAACTTGGGCATTAAAAATGTCCAATATGGCTTTCCTCGTTTATTTGGATAATCTTATTTATCCTTATGTGTTTATTTATTGTTAGTATATGTCCAGCCGCAAATGTTTTTTTTTCGAAAGATTTTTCAGCAAAATTGTTTTTTCCATGCATACATTATCAAACAGCCCCTTAATCCTTCAGGACTGGATTTATTAGATTTATAATTATAAATCTCTTTGTCAAAAAATGTCAATTAAATTTTCTTTGTGTTACATTTACAAAAATTTGGATTATTCTTATTAAAATATATTTATTGTTAGTATTCATTCTTTTTTTATATATGAGTTGTGTCATTTTGGGTTCTTAAAATTAATTAGAGCCTTTTAATAAATTAAATCTTGCAGATTCGGTAATTGTGTTACCGAAAATGTTAAAATGTTGATGTCAGCTACGGAAAGTTAACAAAATATATGAGATTCTTTATTTAATTATATTCATACGATGAAATTCAATAGTATTTTTATCCGGAAGAAAGATATCAACGTTATTTCTTGTTTCAATAAATACGTCTTCGTGAATAAGAAGATCATAAGAAAGAAAATCGAAATTACTGATAAATCGCTAACGTGTCGCTGGCGACAAAAATTTCATCTCTCCGTTTAACCAGCAGCTGCATCGTCGAACAAGAAACGCGGGAGCGACGATCAGTCCATTTTCCCGATTGCAGGCTCGGCAAAAGGACGCTGCTTCTTACTTCAGCCTCGACAGACTGATAATTACAGTGAAGTAATTAGTAATCGAAGAGATGCAATTGAAATACGCCGGAAATTGGAACCAGCGAAGGAGGGATCCATTCTGCCATCGAAATTTGTGTCCCGGAGCAAAGTTTCATGCTCGGTATCAGCGAAAAAGATTCCTGTAACGATCAAGGAAGACTCTGCGAAGGAAAATTCCGTTGTTCCTGATATCCGAGATACGGTACGGGATTTGACGGAATGCTGCAAAGGAAATCGCGAAGAATCGAAAATCGACGAGAGCGCAGCGTCAGGAAGTCAACGGGACGATTCCGACAGAACTGCGAACGATGCTGCGAGGTCGTGTATTCCAAATGTGCGATTATGGGATCAAGATGAGGCTGATCTGGTCCGATGGGAACTGCAGGATGAGCTAAATTACCGGTTGACGCTGCACCGGCTGGAAGTACGCAATTTCTCGTCCCACGGGAAAGGGATTGGGAAACTATAGAGAAAGATTATGTTGTAGACCGAGGAGAAGCGGCTAAAAGTGAAAATCGCTGAGATGGCTATTCAGGAGATTCGATTCAGGATCCAGGCTCTGAACGAGGATATTCGGCGCGCGGATGAGCTGCACGAGTTGCAGCTGGCACTTGCGACAGCTCAAGCGGTAAACCAGATCGAATACGCGAACACGATAGCGCAAAAGCGCATTCACCGGGATACTGTCATCCGCAGTCAATGGTTTCATTATTTTTTTTCTTTTTTTTTTTTCATTACATGCGCTAGTCGTGTCATTCGATTTTTCGCGAGAAACCCGATAATCCGATATCTCGTTCAAGCGAAGGGTTTTTCTGCCTATCGAACGTAAATACTATAATCGTCAAGGAAAATATTTTTCATAGAAACATGTTTTCCACGTGACACTCACTTTGCAATATTGTATTGATATAGCATCGATGTTCTATGCATTTTGTAATTACTGAGATGTCATATGAAATTTATTCATAGTATTCTTGCAAAAATGGTTTCCTTTTAATTTAATACTTATTACGTACATAAAAAAATTTGTTTGAAGATCTAAAAGAAGAAAAAATCTAAATTAATATTTTTTGCATGCGTGTAAATTAAGAGCTATAGTGAGTGCAAAAGTAGAGGAGAAGGTGGTATTATGGCACTCTATAGTTACATTTTAATAACTTTGTTAATAATTAATATTTAATTTTAATGACAATTACATTTACTAAAATGTTATTTAATCGATTCTGAACTCAAAGTTACGAAATATTTATTACTTAGGATACTATTAATAAAAATGTGACGACATTGCATAATGACTCTAAGAAAAAAATGGGCGGTAATATGGCCTTCCATAAAAATAGTCTTTCTTAAAATATTAGTTTCGTTTAGAAAACAGTATTTAATTACAAAATTAACAAAAAAGAAAAACATTTTAAAATGTATGCAAATGAATGTATAGTATATACATTCACATAACTTCTGCATATAAGCTGCTCAGTACTAAAAATCTCAGTACTAAAAATAGTACACGTAATATAAACTATAGATTAACAGTAGAGTTACAATCGATTATCAAATAATTGTTTTGAAAACCTCAAAAAAGAGGTCGTGAGTAATCAATATCCATAGAAAGCCACATTAGCAAAATGCTTGTTTAAATTTGTATGACTCAAAATATATATAATCAAATAAAATGTTAAATAACAAATAACACACTCTCTCTCTCTCAAAAATACATATATTCGTGTGATAATATGCTCCAGTTTAAGAAAAATGAGGAAATAGGTGTAATTAAATAAGTGTACCTCAGAAACGTTTCGAAATACTTGAAAGTAAAAATGCGTTATAATAAGTGCTGGTTATTGAGTATTGGTAATATTAGCATCATGATGTAACGGCGAGTTACTGAACTAATAATTCCATAAGCAATCATTAAGTTTCGCTATATAATAGCGGAGATATTAAGGGAGGCCACAATACCATAATACCACTGGCCATAATACCACCTTCTCCTCTATTAGTACAAGAGAAATATCTTTTAGAAAAAAAGCCTTATTTTTATAAAATAAAAATTAATTAGTAATTTATTAAGAAAGAATAACAGATATTATATTTCCTAAATTTTTTTATCTAAAAATATATACAATAATTAAAATATATTATTTTAATAATAAGCGAAAATGAAAAATTGTACTATTTTGACGCGGCATAAGTATTTGTTCAGTCAAGAAATTTGAATTCTGAGATATCGTATTGTGAACACGATTATTTTTATCTCTTTTTTATATTAGAACGTACTCATTATTAATAAATTGTAAATTAATGTTTATTTCTATAAATAAGACTTTTATACTTTTATATTTTTTACATTCACTATATATAGGTACGTACAAAGATTAAAAACAGGAACATTAATTAGAAATAGGAATATATTCTATGCATAATTGGAGATTACGACGAATATTTTATTTTTATTAATAGGATACCCAAAGGCTGCATGTTTAAGAATCACATAATTCTACAAGAAGGAAAGCAGCTGGAAGAATTCTGTAAAAAGGATAGGGGTCGGAAAGTACAAGAAAGACACCTGTATGTGCTTGAAGTTATTTTTATTAATCGCCATCATATCGCATGTCACGATGTCGTCATTTAGAAAAACGCATGGGACCATACAAAATAACAATGCGCTTAGATTTTTGTGGTAACCGAGCAACGTCTCGAGGTCGCGTTATTTGTTGCATTCGCTCTCTGCTTTCGTTTTTTTCTTCTTTTTTTCTCTTTGTCTGCCGCAGAACCAGAGCAAGTGCAACCATTTCAACGGATCGTCGATCGTACAACAAACTACGGAACAATAATTTTATATCACCTCTAATAAGACGCCTTTCGTTTCATCAGTATCATGCTTCTCCTCCCTTCTTATCGTTTAATCGAGCCTTTTCTTCCCTCCTCATTAGACTTTCCGTCATCTCGCTCCTTCTCCATTTTCTTCATATTAAGTATTTCTCCTTGTATTTAGTGATTGTTAATAATTATCACAGAAAGTTCGTAAAACAATGATGTTGACGTTTATTAAGTGTACATGTCGTGTCCGTCTCTCCGTGTGCACGGAACGAATGCAATGTTCATGTGTGTATGCGCGTGTACGTGTACACAGTATACGTATGTGTTTTATGGGCGTGTCTCTCGAGAATGTATATTATGCATTTAGACGGAAAAGTTTCGCACGTTGCTGCAAATATAGTAACAGTAGTTAGCGTTAGAGTACATACTAGCGGTAATAGTAGCGGTACAAGTAGCGATAAGTATAACGGTACACATTAGAATAGCCTTCGTGCATCGCAGCGCTTAAGAATAGTAATATCTTACTATTATATAGTATAGAGAATATACTTTTCCTTTTATTTTAACGTCATCAAGTTCGAAAAGCTTCGCTCTTTCCGAAGGTCGCCGATGCGTAAAACAAGTGAGAGAAATAGAGAAAGAGTGAGAGAAAAATAGAGAGTGAGAGAGGGTAATTGTGGAGAGAAGTATCGGAAAAAACTCACGCTTATCCCAAAACGTATCTCTGTTCAATTCCTTTGCAATTCCGTTAGATTTTGTCGCCTCCTAGAGCGCTTGTCCTCGGAAGTGACTATCAAAGGAAACATATGAATAATTCACGGTATTGACCGTCGTATTTACACTTTGTAATTTCGTAATACACTCCAAGTAGTATATTTAACGCGGGGAGATGCTTATAACTTAAGATCCGCTTCAGTGAAACTTACACCGGAAAAAGTCTGGTTGTATTAATTGGAATTTTGATAGATTCAACTATAAAGATACAAATCAAATACTATATAAAGAAACGGATAAAGACCATTATTTAGCCGAGTGCTAAATTATTACAAAGAAAAGAAATTGCGCAAGACACGGATAATCCAATCGTGTGTATTAAGGGTTAAGGGAGTAAGTGGAATGGTCACAACACCCCAGGTATAGTAGTTCTTTAGAACTTTGTTCTGGAAAAGGAAAAAGTATTGTCTAGATATGTCCGGAAATCATAAAGTTCATTATTCTTACATTCCTTTATCTCATGAGGGTGTAATTATTGGGATATTCTTCTATCTCATAAAAATATAATACGTAAATTTAATTATAATATAATATACTAGTAAAAATACAACTATAAAAGTAAAACTTTTTTGGGGTGCTTTGAGCATTCTATCTACCAACTTGCGCTTCTTTAAACCACCTACCTATTTAAAGGTTAAATCTACCAAACACATTCTAGTCAAGATCAAGTTGAGATAAATTCAATTAAAAAAATACGATAGTCAGAATTTTAATTGGTATGATGAGAATTTTGTTTGTACCTTTTGTTAATACAATCAGAACATTTTTTCAATGTAAGATCTGTACACTGAGACTATCCCAAAACCTTTTACTTTTCCCCATCTACGATTTCTTTCACCACGTTATAAATTCCTTAGGAGAAATACAGCCGAATGATATTTCTTTTATTTAAAAAATTTGTATGTTCAATATATTAAACAATGTTAGACTTGTTGTATTGAAATGTATCATAGAATAGAATTAAGAATAGAATTTCATGAATAACTTGCACACACTTGTGGATATTAATTTAAAAATTTATTTTGAGTCATAACCGAGTAATTTTTTGACAATATCTCGCCAAAAGAGAGAAGCCTAGTCGATACCAACTAAAAGTAATATAACACCAATGTTACAATTTCGCACTCAACAGTATAACTATTATATAACCATGTGTTATATTTATATTATTGAATGCGAAATTATTACATTGACGTTATATTACTTTTAGTTAGTGTAAGGCTGAAGAATGACTACCGATATTCTCGCTAAGAAAGAGATGGGATGGTCAAAGAATTCACTAAATGGGAGAAGCGGTAACAGTTCTGGGTACTCTAGATAATCGCATAGACACTCTTGTTACGTCAACCTTCTATAACTCACAGTGAAATAACGTTCTAACATCTATTTTCTTGCTATCGTGATAGATATACCGATTCATGTACTTTTGTGAAATAACCAACGCTTTCCGGAGGAGTAATATAGTCAAAGTGGCTCACTAACAATCGGGAAATGGGTTACAGAAGGTTAAGCCTCACAATCCTTCTCGAGGCACGTAAAGCTGCAACAGATTTATCTCTAGCTTATTAATACAAAAAATACCAAAGCGAACGAGAAGGCCGGAAATACAGGACGTAGATCTTGAAAATATTCTTATCGCGAAATCTAGCCGTGCGCGTTGAATCGAGAGAATCTAATCACCATAAACGTTCCATTTATTTCCAACGTTAGAAATACAGGTGGAATTCGTGAGCGCGTTCGAGATTCCGATAAAAATTCCAAATCTCGGAGTGATGGAAGTGCGGTGTGCAATCGTCCGACAGCTTTATCCTCGACAGCACATCCTTTGTCTCAGTGACGTGTCTCCGACCCGCGTCTCAAAGCCTTTGTCGCAAATTAGAGCCGGATACCGTGCTCGATTGCGGTGCAGATATCCGCGGAAAAGCCATCTGTGAAATGACTAATTTCTCGTTCGCGCTGTAATATGGCGAAATTAAATCCGGAGTAGACGGCTTTAAATTAATTATCGTAATGCGCTTCAAGGGATTCAAGCCGATTGCCGCGTTGCATTATACACGCGATAAAACGGCTACAGGTACGAATGCGACGTTGAGACTTGTTTGCCGGATTAAATTTGCATTGAAAACGCTTATTTCACAGCCATTAGCGCTATCGAAATGGAATTGAGTCGAGCCAGCGGTTAAAATTATGTTAAATCGTAAAGAATAAACTGCGCAACCGATGCAACAGATATTCTATCGCGCTGATCTCGCTCGAATAAATGTGCAAGCCCGTTTAACGAATACAAATGGAATAATTATCCCGGACCGATAGTTATATATATAATGACCCCCGGGGTTTTGCGGTGATTACTCTTCGCGCGTTCGGTGCTTTTTTTCCTTTCTTTTTTAACACTTTCATCTTTCTGATCACGCGTTCGGTGTCTGTTAAATCGCTAATTATCAACGTTAATGACGCCCCGCTTGGAAAAAGGCCGCTCGCGAAAAGACGCGCTGTGCCGAGATGAATGTAGAGAAAATGGGGAAACATCGCCTGGAGCAGGCACGTGTTGGGGCTTTTTGATTTCCTTTCTGCGCTCCTTCACCGACTTTTCGTCGCGTGTCGTTTACCTCCTCCGTCTTCTTCTATCTTTCTCCGCGTCACGAATTACGAGAGACTCTCAGCCCGCACAAAGCGTTCACTACGAGAATTCAGTTAACACGAAAAGCATCTAGGAATTTCACTAAGCGAGATTCGACTCTTACACTTATGCTATGCTTCCCGTTGAAAATTGTAAAAATTGCTTAAAAGACGATGGGTTTTTTTTTTCTTTTTACTTAATAACTCCTTATACGAAGATAAACTTAACTCAATACACACCGCTCGTTCGTCTTCTCCTTCCTCTTGCCTTCTTCTGTTCTCCGCGTTAAAGTCTTGGGCAAGAATCCATCGGCAGAGTTAACTTATTGCGCCAGAATAGAGACAGTTTGAAAGCCGGCGTTTATAAGAAAATAATCGGAGGACCACAGGGGGTGCCCGCGGATATTGGAAAAGCTAGAATTGCTGAAGCTGATGGATTTATTTCTTTTCTCATTAAACGTTTTTAAAATCTCTCTCTCTCTCTCTCTTTCTCTCTCCCTCTCTTTCTCTATTATGGCGCATGATTACCTCTGCTGGCGCAATCTTCTCCCACCTGACACGTTGCCGCCAAGATCGATGCGCGAAACGCCAGCGATAAAAATCCCGTCGAAATTCACGAAAATTTGCTTTTATCCCGATCAAAGCTGGCGACAACGATGTTCTCCCGGTCTTGCAACGGTCTTTTGACGCAATGATACTGCTGATATGCGTCGAAGCGAAATCGGACGTGTGTTAGAAAAATAGACTTTTCGATCGCCGCGATAACTCGACAGAAATAAAGAATTACGGAAAGGAGGCTCTCATGCTGGAGTGATTGCTGAGGGAGATCATCGTTGACACTCTTCGCCCTGATCGTCTCATACATCGCCGGAGAGATTCATCCTCTCGCCGAGAACCGTACGGGTATGCGCTGTGTGCAACTTGGACCGAGTTGCACCGACAATCTGATTTAAGTAACTAACTCCAGATCAGTGGATTCATTAAGTTGATTATAATCCTACTTATGCGAGTCCTTTGATAAATTTGGAGATTCGACTTGATTAAAACTGATGAAGTCAAAATTACGACGAAGTAGTTTTATAAGTGCAAATAAAATAACGGAATGTTTATTTTTCAACTTATCTCGAGCGCGCTTTATCTTAAGTAGAGATGTGCGATTTAAAATTGTACATTGCGATTGCAATCTTTTTTTTGTGAATGTGATATATATCGCATCATGATAAATGATGATTTTATTATATAATTTTGAAATGTGCGTAATTTTATACTATAAACACAATTTTGAATCGCATATTTCATATCGCATATATTATTCTGAATTGTATGCAAATTAAAATATACCTTTAATAAAATTTTCAAATGTCACTTTGAAAAGAAATAAATAGTACATTATACATAGCCATATAAAAATTACTCATAAAGCTTTTATTTTTTAATGTTAAAAGATTAGTATACAGAATTAATTACGATTATAATTAAAATTTATTCGGCGTAGAAACGAAACCTGCATTTATTGTAGAAATATTAGGGTAGTTATACGTTACTCCGTTAATTAAATGTATACGCTCTTCTGTAATCATTTTTCTGCCTTTGTTAAAAATTCTTTTGGACGCTGATAAACAAAAATAAACGAATTTGCAACGTTTAAATTATGTGAGGTAACGACAATTTTCATCTTACTATTTTCCTATATAAATGTTTAAGGCTTTTACTCAACAGCACTATTTCAAATTGTAACTTTAGAAGCGAGAAAACACTATAAAATTTTTTGCAAATTATTTTACATTTAAATATATGTAAGTATTTTTCAATAAAATTACAATCGTGTAGAAGAGATTCATAGACCCATATTTAGAACGCTTTTATTGATAAATGCGCACTTTTATGTCTAAAATTCTACAGTATATATAACGTGAAATTGTATATTAAATGCGCGTTACCATCATTATAGAAGTATTCCGAATGCAGACTATAAAATATACTGAAAACTAATATCTTCTTGTTTCGCGGGGAGAAATTAAATCACATTTATTTCTATATATTATAATATTAATTTGACAATTTATCATAGCTGTGAACATAGCTCATTTCGTTTTTGGTTATGCATAATTAATTTTCAGATATGTGACTATTTATTAATTAACAAAACAAAAGGAGAGTTTTCAGTATATTTTGCAAGTCGATTCTATCAATTGTAAGTTTTGTTTTATTGAAACATATTTGTATATTAATATTATATATTTTACAAGAATTGTTTGTATTTTCCCACTTTTAATGTCATAATCTGAGATAATAATGAGTAAACAAGAGCCTTAATAAGTAAAGTTCAATATTAGGCTGAATTTACGATTTTAAATTGTTCGCGATTTCGTGATTAAAAACCGACTTGCATATCGCATTATAATAAAAAATCGCGTTGCTAGTGATATATTACAAAATCACACATCTTTATTCTTAAGATTTTAATCATGACACAATTATCAAAGAGTGTATGTGTTCAATACCAAAAATATAAAATTCTCCAACTTCATCAGAGTACTTCTGAACTCGCAGTAGATTTTATACAAGAGAAGAAACGTCAAAGTTTACGTTTATTAACGTTGGTGCAACCAGCTCTCAAAGCTCGACGGCGATTAAAAACTTCCGCTCAAGATCTAACAAAGTGTTCCATGATTATTGCTAAGGTTCAAGTGATATCCAGGCCGCATTTTCGGAGCAGACTCTAAACGCGGTTGCATCCATTTCTTTCGGACAGGTCGGAGTGAGCGAAATCGGCTATTAGCGTTCGCGTTTGCACATACTTTTCCCTGTAGAGAAAATCGCCTCGTTTGTCGTGTAAGTTTCTCACTCCGACTTGTCAGAGCCAAGACACGTTCGGGGCATGTTACAAAATGATGTTTTACAACAGCTCGGGCAACGTCCACGATTCCGCGAGGCGGACACGCACGCAAGTTACACGTAATCGAGAATATTGTAAAGTCTTGCGTGGAGTAGAGTGTTACCAGCGAAAAATGTAGATCTTACATAATACAGTGATAGTAACGTGAGAAATCGAGCATTTAAAGCCTTACCTTAGTATAACGTAGAAGTATAAAAATAACGAGCTGACGATTCGTCCGGAATTCCCCGTGCGAGTAACTTTCAAAGTAAGAGACTGAAAATGCACAAGTAAGTCTAAGCGTGATAAGATTGAATCTTTTAAACTGCAAGATATTTCTCTAGACACTATTTTTTTCATGGCACTACAACGGTGGTAACAGTAGCTAATATTTTCTCGAATACAAGTCTACGCGTACGAACGATGAAAAACATACTTCCAGGTGAATTACTTCCTGCTGCGCGCTCCAAGTTGCGTTCGCGCGAATGTTTATTATATTATTTTACATTCTAAATAGCGATTTAACACCATGCCAGTTATATAATTTTCATCCATAGTAGTTATATATAATTCTCATTCCCTTTTTAGTGTTGACGTAAATAACTCATATATATAGCACAAAAGTTTGCTGCAATATTGCTGGAATCATCTGTATACTGACAAGCTGGCGTAGATTCAACACCATGCCGGTGTTTATATAATTTTCACTGTGTTGATATTGATATAAACCAAGATGATGTGGATTTAACACCTTGAATTTGACACCCTTGGTTTAAATGATTTAACATCACATAGTTAAAAATTCATTCATTTTTTTTTATATCGATACCAATATGGTGAGAATTATATTTAACACCTATCTGTCAAATCTATACCCATATTTTTTAGGATTAATATATAGATATCCTGTTAGAATTCTCACGCAGTTAATTTATATTCCGTTATCTATTATTTTTTGATTTATTCCATGTTATATCGAGAAATCAACTATTCGCAGTATATAATATTTGCATTAATCTGAATATTGCATGCTAAATCGCGATGAAAAAAAGATCGAGTTTTCAATGGCCGTGTAACAATTGCGACACGTAGTAGTAAAGCGTTAAGAGAAATGATACCGAGTTTTTTCACGTTTTTCGATGACAGGTTCTCAAATAAATCTTCACGACGTGCAGCTCTGGGATGTAGGGTAAATTTGCTCGTAAAATATGTGTCATAAAATAGTCGTTATTTAAACGGGACTGCAAGCTCTGCAGTTCTAATGAGCGGCGCGCGTGCATGACAACGTGTTGATCATTGCCAATATTTATATTCGTATTAAAGAGGATTCTGTGCGCTTTTCGAGGCGATTTGCGCCAACATTGCGGATGAATTCTCGTTGTTTGTTTGTTGTTTAAGGTTGATTAAATACCAGGCCGCGCGTGACTGGAGCCGGCACCGCGGACTGCAACTTCGAGTCAAGTATTGAAGCTGTACCCGACAGCGATTCGCCTTCTTGCGTGTTTCGTCGTTTGGCGTTTTGCCAACATTTGCGCGACTTTATGTCTCGTCAGCGGACGAGATGGTTTGTCGTGGCACGAATACAACACTTTCTGTCTCTCTACACGGTGCCGCCAGCAATGTTTTTCGAACGACTGTTATTGCTTTTGCATAAATTATTTTCCTTGAATTTATAAATATTGTCTCACACCGTTTTGCATTGCGGATATGATCCGTTAGCGGAGAGTGACAGGAACGTAGTCCCATCGATTTGCGGTCGCGTATCCAATATCCATCGTACAGACAGGTGGTGACAGTAAAAACATAAATGTGAAAATATAGCGATGGATATTGCAAGACGTTAATCTCTACACACGATGATTTTCCTCTACTACAAACGACACGTTCATGTCTGGGTTCATCCTTCGTCTGCAATCTGGATCTTTCTTGTTCAACTCGAGTTCTTTTGGCTTCCAACTGTTCTAAGCTTTCAAAAAAATTTGGATTACACAAATTCAAAATTACTTTTCAACATCTCTATTACATTACCAAATAGTTTTTAACTCAAATGTTACAAAATCTATATTTAATAAAAATTCATTTAAGATGAAATAAATTAATTTTATTTCATTAAAATAAAAAAGTGGATTTTTATACTAACAATGAACATAAGGAAATCGATCTTCATTGGCTTTGACCTTTGACAATAATACCAAGATCATAACCTTAAAAAGGTTTTAGTCATCAATCGGACATCTCGAATGATGCCAAAAGATGTAATACTGCCAAAAATTTTTAAGTAATTTTACCTTAACAACACTATCCAAGTCACACCAACATTGCTATCTAATGTGCCATTTAAAACCTTACATTTGTCTGAAAACTTTTTCTTTTCAAGAAAATACATATTTTTTTAAAAATAAGCCTGATACACACTGTGTGATGTTTTCCAAGACTAATAAATTGGAAAATAATCAATAATATATAATATGTTGTTAACAATAGTAATTTTAATTGGGATATATAAAAACATTCCAGGCGATCGTTTATGTAAAGAAAAAATTAGGTGATTACTCGGATTAAGCGTTTCTTACATATACTTTAACATCTTTAGAAAGTATTTGTAAAGTTGTAAGTACTAAGAGAAAGAAAAGGATGGGAACCATTATTTATCCAGGTGCTCCAAATATTTCAAAGAAAAGAAGTGCGCAGTAAATGAGCCACGACTGACCCATACATACCAGGTTAAGATTGTACTTGGCACTCTAGAAATTTATTTGTTTACACGCAGTTCAAATATTGAGGGAAGTTTGACAGCCGCAGGCATTACGCGAGTTCCTTAATGCCGGGACGATTTGGAGCGGAACTCCGACACTGCTGTAAAGTTCGTAACGTCGCGAAAGTTAGCGGAGCAATTCTCTCAATTGAACGGATATCGGGAACGGGTATCTGAATACCCTTTACCCAAAATACGGTATTCCCATTCGCACATCTCTCAGTCCACTGAGAGGTAAGCGTTATTTCAAGAGGGAAGAGCTATAGGTATCGAAATATTCTCCGAATCGATCCAATGCAATAGCTAAGCTCAGGTGCGATTACTACTAGTTGCCTGTGCTAGCTTCACTTTGGTATAACTACTACGAGAGCGCGAAACTCGCAATTGAGAACACGAAACTCGCAGTCGAAGTCGATTGAATTGATTGAGCTGAAGGGAGGGCGACATGCTGGAGATTTTAACTTATAGAATCTTATAGGACACTCGAAGTTCCACAGCGGCTATCTGCTGATGTCCTCCTGATCGACACAAACATGATAAATAAATCCTCGAAGGTCGGACGTGAGGTAACGTCGGCAATATCGTCGCCGAGCTTCATCGCTTTTCACAATTACGCTCAAAGTCAACAAGTCGATGTTATTGTAAAGGAGATTCTATTTATATGTAGTTTATACGTTGGAATATTTTAATTAAATTTAACAAACTTCACGTCTCCCAAACGGTTCACCTTTTTTGTGCAAATTTGACACAAAATGAATTTGTTAGAAGCTAACACAAATATTACGTAGAAATTAAAACAAAAAATGTAACACTTTAATACAATTAGTAACAGTACTAAAATTAGATACAAATTGTAAATCTCTATTTCTTCAGTAAACATTTATGGTATGTTAAATTAATACGTACATTTATCTCTTATATATTCATTTATATTAGAATTTACATTTTAAAGCTATATTATTTGTATGTTATTCGTTTACATATTTATAAATTGTATTATTTTAATAGTAAGAAATATGAAGTATCAGTTAATTAATAATAAATTTAACATAATTTAAATATTCAAATAACATAATCTTATTATGTTAACACTCGGATATGTTCAACCTAAAAATTTTAACAAGGACCGATTTTAACAAAATATATTTCACTATGTATCAAATTTTACTCACTCATCCTCATTATATTATCCAATTAAGGAGCTCTAAAAAATTAATTAAAAAATTGTTTGTGTAATTCTAGTCTAATAATTTCTCATTTTTTTAAGGGACGGTATTAGCTGCTGTTGATTTTCAAAATCTCTGAAATTTATATTTTGTGATATATGATATGATGAATATCCTTCTTAAAACGATGCGTCATAATCTTTGATCCGCGAATTATGTAAACGAGATTCGCGGCCAATAGTCGCAATTGAATGCAGCGAGAGCTCGCACTTCCAGAGAAATGGATTGCAGGTAATAATGTTAATGCTGTGCCTCAGAGAACATTATTTGCCAGTATCATCTCCATCGCTGCGTGAAGCTACTCCAGTTTGATGCTAGGCTTGCAAAAAAGAGGGCTGAAGAGGGCGGAAAAAAATTGTCGCCGGGAAGTTTGCCAATATCGGAGCCATTCTACGATGCCTGTCACGCCTGCAGAGAAAACGTCCACGCCATTTCGCCGAGGCCGGCATGCAGCATGCATGATATCTTTCTGGCTCTTCCTCTGGCATCCGAGAGCACGGATAAATATTTGACGTGGCTAA
This sequence comes from Mycetomoellerius zeteki, assembly GCF_001594055.1. Taxonomy (NCBI): domain Eukaryota; kingdom Metazoa; phylum Arthropoda; class Insecta; order Hymenoptera; family Formicidae; genus Mycetomoellerius; species Mycetomoellerius zeteki. Next base: position 3,048,871 of record NW_017257753.1, read on the forward strand.
ATAATGGGGCACACCGATCCGTAACGAGTGATTGATAACGGTGTGACGATTTTGCGTGTGTGTAGGCGTTGCGCCTCGCTACCGAATTTCGGGTATTGGTCCTTTCGCCGCCGATTAATCACGACCTCGGTTTCGTTCGAGGGATTGACTCAAGCGCTTTGAGAGGAATGGTTAATATTTGTTTATGAGTAGGTCGCAGCAACCGCGTCACCGGATGCAAATTTCGTGATCCCCGGCTTTGCGGCGGTATTGTTTGTTCGCACAAACGGTATTTTGAAATCATATAAATGAAAGTCCAACGCGCGTCTTTAGAATCCTAGAAAAGACAATAAGCATCGCGTACAAGGGAATTCTTAAAATGTCGTTGAAGCACAGTTGCGCGTTACGAGCGAGCACAATGCCGAGGGCGTAATGGCTTTCGAGTTTATCATAGGTGTAATTAATCGTCGCTCTTGGCTGCTGATGAATTGCAGTGTGCAAACATTTATCCCGGAAATTCGCTTCGTTGTGCCGCGTTGTTATTGCCGCGATTTTACTTCGCTACGAAATTTAAATCACTAACCGCATTGCCGCTCGTTGTATACATTCAACGGTGCATCCCTCGATAAAGAAACGAATGAAACAAGAGAGGAAATAAGGCAAGCGTGAAAAGAAAAATATGCTCGTGGTAAAGGTGGCGCGAAAAATGTCCGATAGTTTTACGAATGGAAAACGTGCGAAAAGTATAAGAAAGGGGATGAAGAATCGCACGAATTTCAGCCGGCTGTAAATCTTTATTCGCGAGAAAATCTGCAGCTAGTCGGCCAGCGAAAATTAACGGTGGAATAGGAAACGAAAAACGTCGTCGTCAGCGTCGGGAACGTACGTTATGGGGAAAATGAGTTTTGTGAATCGATCGCCTGGAGAACCGGAGGCGCCTTGGCCATCGTTCAAGTTTTATCCGGAAATAAACTTATCCACACGATCGATCACTGAAATTCTTGCCACGTGAGAACTTGGACGAGAAGAACGGAGGAAAGGCGGATGGTAAATCGCCGGGGGTGGAAACGACGCGGATGTTGAGGGTGCAGGCACGCGCGCCTCGAATTTATGGCGAGCCGACGGCGAGTTCCGTATGGTTGAAAAATTAAGAAAAGGCGAGGAGACGAGATGCAGATGCTCGTGACATCGCCGACATCGAGTGCTGCAAATTTGGCGGGGCGACGGGGATAAATGGGGTTAACACCGCCGGTGCCGCGATATGGAAGATAAAGACTGCGGAAATATGGACACAATGCGACGTCTTCCTATTCCATAATTTTAACACTCTTTGGAGCTGACGGTGGATCTATTGGATCCACTCAATTTATATTCTTTATTTTACATCTGCAAATATGAATTATTGTTAAACGGATATGTTAAAAATTTAATATAAAAATTTGAACAAGGACTGGTTTTAACACAAATACTTTTTACTGGGGTAAGGCAGGGCTATTCCATCGGTTATAACTTTAAAGTAATATGAAAATTTACGATAGTAAACAATATCTGTTTGCAGCAACGTGCTTACAACAACATTATACAGCCATGATTGCTTCTTGAAGTACAAGCACAACCTTTAAATAATCAATATGTACTTTAGAAACATAAACATTGTCGCGAGAAATAGACGAAAAAGCTCGGCTCTATCCTAAATACGCTTCTTGTACATTTCAGCGTAGCGCTTCTCATTTCTTTATTTTCGGAGCTACGCGAAACTGCGTGCAATCTCTCGCACATGGCAAATTATGAACGGCTCACCTAACATTCGCACTTAATATGCGTAATGAGATATTCTGATCTTTTATTATTACATACTATTAATTATTCGTATCTTGGGTTAATTTTCATCACTTTTACAAGTATATAAAAATTATTATAGTAAGTAATTTTTACATATATTTTAATATCTTTAGAAAGTATTTATAAAATAGTGTATTAAAAAGAAAGAAAAAATAGAATTATTTAGCCAAATGCTTCTTGTATTCCAAAGAAAAAAAAATGCACAAATCACGAATGACTCAATCATATGTATTAAAGATTAAAATAAATTTAATATATCATGCATATTTTTTTATGTATGAGTTATATTATTCTGTTTCCTCGAAAATTAATTAGTGCCTTTTAGTCAACATAAATTAAATAAATCCCACAGATCTAGCGTCAGTGACTGTGTTATTTGGTGTTTATGGCGCAGCTAAAATTCGTTGGACGGTCTGAAAAATGCTGAGCGAGCGACGAGTTTCGCGTCACGGCGTTTCGCGAAGAATTTCGATACAATCCGCTATTTCGTTCTGTCGGGAACGAAAGGGGGTTGCTATGCACAGAGCAAAGTGGTATTTATCACAATGCGAATGTTAGGCGAGCCGTTCATAATTCATCATGTACGAGATATCGTACGCAGTTTCGCGTAACTCAGAAGAAATGGAATGAGAAGTTACGCTGAAATACAGAAGCACGCATAGTAAAAAATATTTTGTATTTATGTTAAAATCAGTTTTTCTAAAAAATTTTTTTGTTGAATTTTTAATATATCCGCATGTTAATTTAATATAATACAATTATTTAAATATTTTCTGTTAAATTGATATTCAATATTTTTTAATGTTAGTATAATATAATTTATAAGTAAGTAAACAAACAACATAAAAATAATGTATCTTAAAACATAAATTTCAAGATAGATAAAATAATTTAACATATCGTGCTAAAACGTTATTCTAATTTCAGAATTTAAAAAATGCTGAAAAATTATTAATTTTAAAATGTGTTATTTTTTTTTATCAAAGTGACGACGTTAATGTGAATTGTTTACTAAAAAATATAATTCCACAATTTGTGTCAGTGTTATTTTTCTATATTAATCTTTTTGCATTATATACATGTTACATTTCTATATCTTTTTGTGTTAAATTAATACACCTTCCATGGATCATTTGGGATATGTGAAACATGTTAGAAACACTATAACTGTATCGAGGGTTGTGACATGGCGTTAATGCAGTGCTCCAAAAAGTCGAGTCAGGAAGATTCATGGAGTTTCATCGTATTGTTCCGCGTACGTATGATACGTACGCGCGAAATGTGAATAACGGTTCTTAAATCACGCGAAATAATAGTAGAGTTTTAGCGACGATTTATCTTGTGTACTTGCAACAGGGAGTACATTCTTGCGAAATTAATATCTGCTTATTATACCGGATGTCCGCGTGCCATTATGCCCGTTGAGTTTATTTTTGCGCTCTAATTCCAACGCTATCTCCGGTGCGTGAAATTTTTGTCGCCCCTCGCAAATGTTACACGACATACGCACGTTATTTAGAGCAATAATATGGTGCGTTTCGTACCGTTGCATTTACGTCTCTAGAGGCATTCTCCGAGCTTGTGAATTTTTGCTGCTGGTTACTCGCAATTTTTTTCGCTCAGAATCATTCCTATGTATAGTCATGGACTAAAAGATTACAACACTTTTTTTTTAATGAGTTTTGGACACAGTTTACTCACTGAGCAGTTGGTTCTTATTTGTGGATCCATAAGTAAGAACCATAAGTAATCGCTCGATGAGTAGGTTGCATTCCGAAATCCATCGAAAAGAAAGTGTTAAACGTTTTAGTCCATGAATATACACTGAAAAAAATGGTTTGGTTGGATCAAATAGTAATTCTGGTAGAAAATGGATGAATTAAAATTTTCTTTCCAGAAATTTAGAATTTTAAATGAATTCCAATTGAGATAATTAGAATTCTGATTGATATAATTATTCTAATAAAAATAAGAATTCTAGTAGATTTTATCAGAAATATTGTATCACCAGAATCCCGGTTATTTCAACTAAAATTCTAATAAATTTAACCAGAAAATCCTGATTCGTTCATTTTTAACCAGAAATTTTTTTTCAGTGTAGATTGGGACTCATATTTCCTTTCGCTTTACAGCGACTCAATCGGAGAATAGATAGCGGAGGTGATATAAAGAGATACTGCGCTGTTATGAAAATTCAATAGCACCGTGAAAGCCAACCTTCCAAAGGGCAACCTTTTTTCATTTACCTTGACAAACTTATCTTTTTTTTTATTTTTACATTAAAACGTTTAATTTCCCGCTACAGCAGAATTTTTTAAAGACACGCGTCGTAAACTGGTTTTAAAATTCGCTTATTAACACGATTGCATTTGTATTTGTTTTTGCCGAGAGGATAAATTAATTTCTCGTTTTTACATTTTCACCATTTTAATTACTTTTCCGTCTCGTATTCCGTGCCGCATAATACATAAAATTGTATGGCCGCGAGTTACGGAAAAGAAAATGGAAGCTTGACGGACCGTTGGTTCCACAATGGCTTCGTCTCGAAATCTCATTTTTACGCGCGGGAACGTAAGCCAGACGCGTCGTCATACAGTTTCGGTAGCAACGGACTACATATTGCATGGCGACACCGAACCAAGTGCCTATGCATTTTTCATAAGTCGCCGGGTGATCCTTTCGAGCTTATTTAACTTGCCGCTGAGCTAGGTAGTGTTTACCCTCTCGCAAGATATTTTCCCAATTTCTTCAACAACGACAACTGCCCTCTCCCGTGTAAATGTCAGTTTATTTTTCAAAAGCACGGAGAGTCACAAACCGCGACGAGATTTATGATCGTGTCTCTCCAGGTCTTTTCATTATCATGAGGAATTTACCCCCGTAATTCTACACCTATAAAAAGTAACACAAGTAAAAAAAGAATATTATATTCAGGCGAAGCGAATCTTGGTGTTTAATAATATTGTTTAATAATGTTTATATGTAAATTTTTAAATATACAGCCGGTAAAAACTTTTATAAGAACACTTAAAATAAATATGTATAAACACATATAATTATGTGTGAAATATGCTTATATATGTTTGACCATCGAAAAATGTGATAATATTTATTATAATAATCAGTATATAGTGAGAGACTATAGTGATGTTTTTCGCAATAAATTCTTTGTAATGTTTTAAGATGCGTATTATTATCAACCTTTCGGAGTTGACATGGATCTATTGGATTCATTCAATTATATCCCACCGCAGCTGACGGTAGGTTTATTGGACCCACCATGCCAGTGGTTGGATAACAAAGATTCTGATGAATAACAGTAATTCAGTTTCCTCTGCGAAGTAATATTAAGATAAAAAATATATTATCACATTTGAAAATTTATGATTAGTTTTTAATTCTTATATCTATTATTGTATTTTAAATAATGCAATTCAATTTTTTTTATGTTACTTCTTCAAATTTAAATTATTCTCAAAATAAACTTAACATTCATTTTTTAATACGAATTATGTCATTTTGATTCTTTGAAATTAATTAGTGCCTTTTAATCAGCATATATTGCCAATAACTATGTTACCGATTTTTTTAGCTTCGAAGGTTTAAATTGACGATCAATGTATTTGCGATATTATTTCCAGTTTCAATTTATGATTGCATTTCAAGTCCGATAAATCGAGTTAGCATGCAGTTATAGAACTGAAAAATTTACATTTTTCAGTTTGCATTTGAGAATTTACATATGAATACTATTATCATTTGAAAATTTACATATGAATATTATTATATAAGTACCAATCTACTTCGACCAAATATTGAATTCTTTCTCTTATTCATGCTATTCACACTTTTAGGTTCATTTTCTACTTATTATTATCTATAAGAAATGTCATCGACATAATCGAACCGTACTTCTCCGCTCCGCTTTTCTCGTCGACCATTCTTTTTTCTTTGCGATTCTCGCACTTTTCCAATCTTCCTCTCAGCGTTCCTTTTATTCCACCATAAGCTTGGCCGCATTCGTGCGATCGTATCCCGCGGAATGCAGAACGTTATAACGGATCGATCGATGAGACGTGGCGCGTCTGTACCTATCTCTGCCTCTACCCACCTAACTGCCTTTAATCATCCTCAACGTTCTCGCTCTGTCGCGCTAAATTTTCTTCGCCCTTATCCAACAACCATCTGACGCTCTCCTTAATATCAGAGAATACGAGAGATCCGAAATTTCGATAAATTTGTGTACCAATAATGTTACGTCGCGTGGTTCGTCACCTACTAACTAATGCAAATCGTTATCGTGTTTTGCTCGTCGGTTTCGCTTTATTGTCTCCTCCACACATTGTGTGATTACGGAAAATCAGTTGCGTCAATCAAATCAAATTTTCAATGTGACTCATTTCCTTATTCGTCTTAATCGTTTCCGTCACGATGTGTAAAGCTCGGTTCCTGCGAACGCAACCTTGCCTCTTTTAATTTAATTTTACTTCTTGATGTTCGCTTTATTTCAATCTCATATTTCTTGTCCTTCCGCTTTTCCTATCTTTGACTCCGTTTAATATTTGATGGAGACACGTTATGATGATAATTGATCGCCATTATACAAAAAAAATGCAAATTACCGTGCTCTTTTTGCCTTGTCCCATTCCTTTTTCACATAATTTTATATTCTAGGTAAAAATACTTGTTCCAAATGACGGCGGATACCCTTTTTTTTATTGATCGTTAGTTTTATTCCACTCGAGTCATCTTGAATATGAAGATTTAGGTCGTTGAAGTTCGAAAGTGGAGCGTCAAGAACGTCGATGACTGCGATTGAAAAGATTGTGATTAAAAAAAAGTGGATTCAGGGATAACATTACAAGAGATCCACGAAGTCGATGCAACTTTCCTCATTAATATTCGATGATCGGCTGTTATTATGACACGGTACTCGCATTTAATAAGATCATCTGTTATTTTCATCGATCCCGTATAATTCTGTTTATGTAGTCTCTGATGGATATTCCATTACGGAAGACATAAAACTAATAATAACACGACTTTTCCTAGTATAATTAAGAAATAAGAAACGCATAATTATTTCATATTCACTTTGACTATATGCGGTCTTCTTCAATTCTATGACCCCACGAAGGTTTCATTGATAATATACGTGTATTGCTGCAGCTGGTAAATTGTACGACTGGCTTCATCTCTGTGTGAGTGACATAAAACGCTCATTAATATCGGAAAGCAGATTGCCATTACTCATCTTCCTCTTTTGCCTAGTCACCGTCTCCGTATCTCTCCGAATTTTTGCGATGCCGTTCTAATGCCACGTTCTTACGCAAACGCGAGTCGATACTCTTACGACGGTGCCGTCATTTTGTTAAGAAATCACGGCGCAAATGACGCCGTGTCCGGCGTCAAATCTACGCTGCAATTTTGTCAGTGGCGCGCAACACTCGTTAGTACACGACGATGAAAATGAATAAACCACGACAGTTCTAGGTGATAGCATTACATAAAGTAGCATTACATAAAAGCGTTAATATTTACGTTCAATGATTCGCAATGACGAGGAAATTTAGTAGAGCGCATTGCGCAAAAAAAGGAAGAAAAATAAGGAAGAATAGCCGAATTTTCATGCGCTATTCATCGTCGTAAAATTTGCACGTCTCTCCCGATTCTTTCGCTCGGCGTTATATTGAAATACGTACGAGCTCATTGTGATTCTCTAGAATTTTTGTTTGTGGGCGCATTCGTTACGCAACACCGCACAATGCACGATCAGTTGTCCACATTTGAATGCTTATCCTCGTGGCAATTTCCCCACTGCCCGCCAGACCCGCCCTCGCTACCATTCTCTTCCGTTCTTCTTCCCTTTTTCCCTAATGTGGAGCGGCGCTGCAGTAATCGGAAATAACCCCGGCGAGCCTCATTGAAATTCGAGTGGCGTCCTCGCGACGAGTGTATTCCGATTTTACTCGTTACCCATGACGTTACTTTGCCGGAATAAAAGAGGAAGGAGCGGCGCGACAAAGGAAACTGCTTTCAAAGACGAGAGAATGTCCCGAAATGGAAATTTTCTCCTCTGTAATTTGTACGTCTTCATCGTTCGTGCTAACAATTTATTCGTATCAAAGTCCAGCACGTTCACTAGCTAAAAATGTAATCCGCAACATCCAGTCTCCTTGAAAGCTACTACTTGCTCGAACTTGCTACATCTACTATTATATTAGCATTTCGAGATTCTCGAAATCGGATCGAAGGTGGAGGGAATCGGTTCATCAACGGGGAACGAGAACCGATCTTCTCCGAGAGCGAGAGGTATAGAGTATAGAGAAAAAGAGAGATATAGATCAGTAAGAGAATAGAAAAAAGAAGGAAGCAGACTAGCTCTTCGGTGCGAGAGATCTCTCCAAAAATATTTTCAAATCTCACCGACACCTCACACGCTCGCGTATTATTGCCTATCTTATTACACGTGTATGCCAAACCGCGCGGATGTGGACTTGCCTTCTCTCCCCAAAAGTCCTTCCTTGTCAGCCGATTATCGAGACGGGCGGCTCGCCCAGTTCGTGTCGACAATTACGATAATGACGACGACGTGGAGGCTCCCGATTTCATAGGATCGCGTGCCGCCTATGATGAAAATCAGGGTTACTCGCCGCCCAGCGATAGCGCCTGGACGATCCTCGGGTCGGCCTTGCTACCCTCCCGGAATTCCTCGAGTGTGAGCTTGTCGTCGTGGTTCTTGTCCATCTGATCGAAGATTTTGTCGACCCTCTTCTGCGGAGTATTCTCGTCCTCGGCTTGCGGCTGTTGGCCCTGAAACATTCGTTGTTCTTCGCTCAGACTTTTGCTACAGCTTTAAAATATCTAAATAAATGTACATCTGAAAATAATTTTAGCAACTTATCAAAATAATTACGTAATTATTTTAATAGTTTAACAAAATTATTTTAACGCTCAACTTGTGTAAATAAAAAATGTATGTAAAATAATTTTCTTAAAGCATCAAAATAATTATATAATTACTTTGATTTACATGACATAATTACTTTTTTTTACATAGAACGCTCAAACTTAACGACAATGTTACAAAAAATTTTGACATTCTAGTAATCAGCTAGCTTGAGCTGATCCTACATAATAGATTATTTTTAGGATTCCACAAAATTATTTTCTGATTTGTATATATCTGAATTTTTAAATACTTCAACAAAACCCAATTCTTTTCGTGTATCAAATTATTATTCTATCCTAACTGCAATGAATCAAAATATCTCTTTATTACGAATTATACGGATCTATAAATAGCATACCGTTCTTCAAACTAGAAAGAAATTACTGGACAAAGCTTTTAAGAAAACATTAATTTGTTAGCACATTTTTGTCCATTGTTAAAAATGCATAAAAAATTCTCATTATTGTGAGATTTTATCGCCATTACAATGATTCGCGGAAAAAAGAGATTTCACTATCCATTATTACTTTAGTGCCGCAAATCCATCGCTGCAGATAGTGCCATGATGGTTGGCGACAGGGGTGGCCATCCCGCGGCACGTATGCCTCTAATGGCATGCAAAGGCATTCTCAGGCCAGTATTCATAGTCAGTTCTTATATTTTAAAGGCCATTTATAATGGATGTAATATGGTGTAGTAAATCGTAAGCCGTAAAAAATCGGCTGATCGCAGTCAAATGTGAGGAGAGTAATCGACTATAATTGATCAATTTCTTACAGCTTACGGCTTACTATATAATATTACTCCTATTGTAGATGACCTATAAAACTGTAAAAATGTATTTGACACCGTTTCAATTTATGGACGTTTTTACATTATTTTATACAATTTCTAAGTGTTCACTAAATGATTATTCGTTATACAACAAATTGGTTTTTGGTTAAAGAGAGACGGTTATCACGGTTTCACCATCCTTTTTATAGTAGATCGACCGTTAATCACAATTTATTTAATGTGGACCAGAGACCCTCTTTAATCAGAGACCAGAAGACCTGTTTTGATTGGTCTAGAATTTTCGTTAATTCCCGGTCATATTTGAAACATAACCTTATCGTTAACACAAACGTATTATATTTTAATAACACAGTTTAAAAAAATATGTCAGAGGAACTAAATATTATCTTCTTTATTCTTAAATTAATAATATATTCTTAATTTTATTGTGATGACTTTAGGAACATGATACTTAACTTCACAAAGATATGAATTATTCGTAGGCATTCAATCTTTACGGGCAACATTTTTCGCCCACATCGCACGACGTTTACGATCTCTCGGAAATATTTTCAATATATATTTGTGGATGAACTATTGCAAAATTCGGCGCAACATCCACTCATTCTTGCAATATCAGCAAATGTCTAACTGATGTCTAACACAGTACATTGATACACGTGCGCGAAAGAGCGAGACTGAGCGAGACAGTCTATATACCTCTCTCATTCGCAAGAATTTGACGAAATCTGTTGGCCAGTCTCTGATTAAAGGGTCTCTAATGTAGACGAAGTTTAGAATTAGTTTTATATTAAGAAAGACCCAAAACGAAGAGTTGAAACATATATATTGCATTTTTGTTAGAATCATCGAGAGTAAAGAGATTTCTACACACTCGAATAACTGACGTAAACTCTGATTGGTCGTTATATATATTTTTACTGATAGATTCTTCGAGCCTTAATTTATATATTTGTCTATAAAACCGTCTTAAATACAGACTTAAAATATTATAAACTAATCACAGAGCCATATTAGTCTTAAGATATTTAAAATGATTTTAAAATAAGATCAGACTATAAATACCGGCCTCAGTGGCATGCTTAAAAAAAGCACTCCCTGTTAGAGGAAAATTAAAATTACTAAAAATGACATAAAGTAATAATTGGACTCCACTAAAATTTATCTATCTGTTACACTTGCGCTGTCTGACCGTCCCTTTTATGATCAAATGGTTCAGAATATCGATTTTTAATGCAATCGTTTGATTTTATGGGTTTTAATTGATATCGGTTAATCCGCTAATTCCCTGTAATGTGATTTGACTTTATCAATTGCATTCAATCGCATTACGTAGCTTGGTTTATTGTTTTAAGGTCAGCCGTCAAAGTCTCATGTGCCTTTGTCGACTGCGACCTGCATATTTTTGGATTACCATGTGCATGTCTCGCGTTTATACACATAATATGTCACTATATTTCTCTTTGAAATTAATATTAATGAGACTTGGAAGTGATTAATGGCGAACCGTTGTCGCCAGACGGATTTACTACGGTCGCGTCGAATTTCATGTTAAAATTTGCATCGCTGCGCGAAATTCGGTATAAAACAGCCGTGTGGAGCGTTGAGGTATTTGCCATGGACCGTTGAAGAGTTTCGTGGCGCATTATATGAGTTTTTCACGTCTCGATGGAAGTAACGTAGTTTCCACGGAAAGTTTTGTTCAAAGTGCGTAAGCAGAAACCTGCGCACTTTCGTTTATATTGATAATTTAATTAGCTTCACAGAGAAAGAGAAGAGGAAATTGTAATTCGCCAGCTAGTGCATATTTACTATGCACTTTATAGTGTGCATTCTCGAATAAAAACGAACCAAACTTCGTACTTATAATCCTTTCTCTGTTGGAGAAATCGGGATCGTGAGAAAACATAACATAATTTAATAAATCTATCTAGAGAATTAATTTAATATTCGTACGTTTGTAATCGTAATTTAAACGAAAAACTGAAAGGAAGTTTATCTTCAAATATTCAAATTTTTTGTTTCTTGTTAATTAATTTTGTAATTGATTCTAAAGAAATGTGATTAAAGAAAAGATTGCGTTTAAATAACTCCAACAGTTTAATTGTTCACATGAGAAATAGCATTACTACTCATACGGATAATTTGATTTGATTTTATGAAAGAAAATACTACAAAAAGTAATGACAGAATATTATTTCCTAATTTTTTTTTTCGTTTTTGTATGTACAGCAATAAAACTGTACGATGATACTCTTGCATTGCATATCGATTAGTAAACGATTCACCATTATTTAGAAATCAGTTTTTTATAAACACATATCGACGGCAATCAAATGTTCATTTGAAAAGAATGAAGTTTGTCATCGTTTTAATAGAAAAGTATTTATGGAATTTAATTTGTCTTTATTACATTTCCCTAATTTTTTACGTCCAACAACAACGAACTTTTAATAAATCGATAGAAAATTATAAAATTAAAAATTACCATATTTTTTTATAACACAGCAATTTAAATTATTTTAATTATTTGCAATTAAAAATAATATTCAAAAAATTTTTGGTTTAGATAAGATTATGTAATTAATGAAATTACATAATTTTATCCTTCTCAATAAAAATTTGGGAAAAGAGATAATAATAATAAATTAATTTTCATAATTATATACTATCTCGAGTAAAATGAAGATAATTTTTTTTATTTTAGAATTCCTTTTAAATTCAATTTTAATCAAGCATTTCATTTCAATAAAAGAAAGAATTATGCTTTAGTTTTACATGTAATAAGTTAAAATTTGACTATTTAATGTATTTATATTCTTTATTAATTAAATTATAACGTACTTGTTGAAACAGAATACAGCAATAAATTTTCAAACGTTGTTAGTATCTAGTGGGAATCGTTATCTTGGGTTAGTAGCACATAAAAAAATGTAAAATGTTACAATAAAATGTTATCAATAAGCGAATCGGCCAATCACAATAGAAAACATAAGACAATGACATAAGTAGTAGTAAATAAAAAATATGCCTCTGACCGTAGGCGACGCTAACGAAACAAAATAATAGCATTGTCGAGATAATAATTGCTGAATTTAATTCGATATAACGGAATGTATATATATTTTTTAATACCGTAAAATGGAGACGAGTAACTTTGACCCAGTCGAAATAACTTTGATCCAAATTTTGATAATTCTTAGACAGCACGCGTGTCAAAATCGAGATATAGAACGTTTCAAAAACATCTTAAAGACGTTTTATATTTTAATTTTGGGCATACGTGCTTTAGGCATTTTTAATTTGGATCGAAAGGTGCGGTCCATTTAATACTGCAAATGCTTTGAAACATTTGATTAATCAATCAGAAGAACTGAAATTGACTGGTAGTCACAGTTACCTCATTTTACGGTATGTTAAATGTTTCGGGAGACGATAGCAAATGGGCACGCGACCTTGGTGCTTGTTGTGACGTGTCATCATTCTTACGGCGACGCCGAAACGGGTACTGGTGCGTGTCACCGCGTTATTATCCTTTGAAATGCAATCGTTCCCGATTACCACAGTTCACGATTGCCTTTTCGAGCGGTTTATTAACTCTCGCGGCTAATGACTTACACCTGTCAAGAGACAACAATTATCTAGCGGATATCTCGCGCAATTCATTTGAAGTGTCGAACTCAAAATAGGATTATGAACACAGGGATTACGAACTGCTGTTTCCATTGCAATACTCGCGGGTAATAATTATTCCTTTAACGATACTTGTCGAGTATACCTCATTTCACATTACGCTTTGTGTGAATCTCTCGCGTATTCGAAAATAAAAATTCCACCATTATCGGATTGAGAGCTCGCAGGTAGAACAATACACAAATAATCAACTTGAGCGATTCAATTAATCTGAGGCAAACCGCATATCGATCGTTTATTAATAATTAATTTGTGACGCATTGAATGAAATATTCGGCATACAAATATAATAAATTTTATATGATTCTTTTAATGGATTTTATAATTAAATTTTTCGTAGCAAATTGTTCGTGCTAGGAGCTGATCGTTTTTTTAATTATATTGCTATGCGATCTGGTCACTGAGGGCTTGATACTCCGAGGATTTTATATTCTGATAATAAAGAAGCACAGACACCACATTTCCACAAATCATTAAGGCTGGTTCTACCATGTAAGATTAATTTAAACTTAATTTAACTTACTGTTTATCTTTTTCTAATTTTTAAAATTCTAATTCTTACAATTAGAAAAAGCTAAAGAGTAAATTGAACCGAATTGATCGAGATTAAAGTTAATCTTATACTGATATATTTAAAAAGACAGAACAATTTTTTAATGTTTACGTAAATAACTATTCATCTATTTTTCCTGTTTATTTCATTAATTTATTTTATTTCATTGATTTAAAAAGTTTTTTAAAAATTATATATATGTTTTTTATTAGATATTCAGTTAAAGGATGAATATAAAATTTGATGCAATAATTATTTTTTTAATCTTAATTATCTTATGTCTTACTATAATAATTTGGATCTTAATTCGGATCTTATATTTCTATTTTACAGATTGACATAGTTTTGATGTAAATCTGCAATTCCTCTGTTGTACATTATATTAGTAAGTGACGAATTAAATTTTATTTTGTACTAAGCTGACAGATTTAAAAAAGATAGTACCGGATATGAAAACTATGTATATATATATATATACGTCAAATTAAATCAACAACTGCAATGGTTAACAAACTCGCAGTAATAATTATTCATTAAATGTACGATATTTATCATTTGGTTTTATCATAACTTTGTAATTTATTTATCTTTATGTATGGATAGATAATGTTTTATCAGTTAAACTGTTAAAGCATAGTATAAAATGACATAGTATAAAATAACGTTTCAATTTCAAATAATAATAGAGCAGTGTATCACAAGCGTGTAACACTTTAATGATACTGTATAATATACACATAAATATATAGGTGATTCGTTTTGTTTCTCATATAAGTGCTCTCATTTTAGCTCTAATTAAAATTTATCTTTCAAAAGGTTGGTCATTTAAAAAGTATGAAACTAACAATAAGAATCTGAACTGTTCAAGACAAGATTCATGGTATAAATACGGGCTTTAAAGTTTTAGTAGACGTCACAACCGACGAAAGATTAGAGTGCACGTTGCGTAGTACGAGGTTGCATTGTAACTCAAAAGAAGCCGCATACATCGTGCTTGTCAGGAGCAATAGCGGTGAGGAGGCGACGTTATAGTTTACGTTGCTAACTCGCTTGTAACATGCTGCTTGAAAACTGCAGAAGAGGATTATAACTTCCGCTAGATTACATGTAACGCGCTCAGTCGGATAAAATATTGACCTGATATTGAGCACATGTGCACGATGCATTACGATTGCATCGCAGCTAGCAAGTTGTTAAGCAAGCACGAAAATCTGCTATCGTGCTAAAATGTGCTATCGTGATCTTATTTATAGATGGCGAATAAACGAAACACAGTTGTGTTAAAGACAAAATAAGCGAAACACGAGCGATATATAGATATCAAATAAGTGAATAAATAATAGGATACTTAAGATAATAATCATTCGATTTTCTCATTTTGTTGAACAGCATACTCTTGATCCTACACGAAAAGAACGATTTCATTGAAGTATCTAAAAATTTAGTCAGATACGGATCTGAAAATAATTTTGAATCAAAATAATTATCCGGAAAGCTGAAGCATGATGAGCAATCCTGCAAAAAGTTTTGACATTCTAGTAATTAACTTGAGCTTGTATAATAATTTTGATGATCTAACAAAATTATTTTTAGCGAGGGGGTAACCACTTAATGTAATTGTGGGACAGAGTCCTCGAAATCATTATAAAATTCATATAAAATATCTATGTATAATCCGATAATATGCAACTACGAGAAATTAATTTATTAATATAATATTAAATAAAATCGTATATTTTATCAAATTACTTCATATGTGAAAAAAATTATTTGTAATCAGATGAAATCATGTAATCTGTGGGACAATATTTCAGCTAGTGGTTATCCCCTTGATATTTTTAGGTATCTAGCTAAATTTTTTAGATACTTTTCTCTAGATACTTTAACAAAATCGTTCTTAGGAATTTTTCGCGATTGTCATCAAATTCTGTACAATTGACGTCAATAGGGGAGATAAAGTTAAGTTATTTTGAGAAAATCGCAGAATATATAGGCAAAATTGATAGGGCAAGATGCATTAGAACCCAACAAAATTGAGAAGCGAACAAGAAAACGTTTCACGTCGAAAGTTTTCTCTCGCTGGTCAAAAAGTAATTTGAAAGGGATGCACTTACGACCATCTGATATATCGCGTCGACTATATTGTACATCTCGTCCCTCGTGATGAAGCCGTCGTTGTCCACGTCATACAAACGAAAGGCCCCTGAAAAGAAACAAAGAAAGGGAGAAAAACGCGATTGATTTCTGCTACTGAAATTCCTCGAAGACACAAAATCCGAGGGTACGCTTTGTTCGAAGATGAGAAATCGTATTTTTCGTTTCATGCACGATTCTTTCGCGAGCTTGTAATTTCTATGTCTCTCCGACGATATTCCAGACCGTGACATTCTCGGTAAAGCTTTCATTCTTCACTTACGTTCAGTTGTGATCGATAACAGTTTTCCCGAGGAGAACAATCGAAGGGGTTTGTCGTCTTACGTTGCGATCTTTCATAAATAGTTTCAAATTTTATGCGTAACGATTACGATATGCAAATTCTTTTTGGGAATAAAATTTCCAGAAAGCGTGGGCATTAATTTATTGCTCGATAATGAATTATAAAAATTATATATTATTTTAATATTAATTGAATGTAATTTTATCAAAATTGTTATCTATTTTTATTGATTTTATAGAAACGTAAAAGCATGAAGATGCATCTCTGATACCAGTTCTGATTTTTTATGTGAGGTTATTAACGGCGAACTTTTTGTTTTCGCAGATAAAATTGAGTTTAAATTATTGATTTAATTGCGTTAAGTAAATCAACATTGACAAAAGTTTGTATTTGTGACTATAATTGCATAATAAAATAACTATGATTAGAAGCTTCATTTTTATAATCGTTATTGCTATAATCTTAGTAATAATAATTAAATTTATAGTTCTAAATAAAAAATATGTAGTTTGCATCGACAATGGCTAAATTACAATTAAATTATAGTAATTCCAACGATTTTTTTTCTTTTAGTATTGAAAGGGAATTGGCGGCGCGATTCCGACAATTGTTTGTGACGTGTACAAAGTGGATGAGTAAACAAAGTAATACACGAGAGAATTCTTTCAAATTCGCGTAGATAAGTTTTTCGAAGGAGATAAAGGATAAAATACTCACAGTGAAGCTTTTCGTCCAGGTTACCGCGTGACGTCACCGAGAGCGCTCTTATGAACTCCTCGAACTCTATCGTGCCGTCCTGAAACAACATTTCGACATATTCTTATTTTGTCGGACGCGAAATGTTCTTTCCTATCGATCGAATATTCGAAGATCACTTTGCGATCGCGTTTCTTTAAAGGCGAATAGCTATCAGTTGCCAGTCGAGCAACTGTGTCGGCTGATACATTGTGCAAATAGTTTTCCCTCTCCCGAGTATTCGTATTTTCTCTCGAGCCGCAAATCGAATAGTCTTGCGAAAGAAATCCAAAAGGAAAATTTTTGTCTCAGATATTTCTCAACATTTTCAATAAACGTACTCGACATGCAGCGAATACTAATCTTCACTCGATTGTCTGCATTGAGAGAAAAATGTTTGATATTTGTAACTATAATTATATGTTAACATGATTATTTAATCTTATTATTGTTATAATAGTTAGTAATAATGACTATGTATACTTTTATCAACAAAAATATGTATATGTAGCTGGCACCGAAAATTATTATAAATTATAATTATATTATTACTGTAAAAATGACGAATGAATATAATTTAATTATAATTTGTAGTAATTTTCGGCGCCAACTATAATGCTTCTTCGCACCTCAATAAAGTTATAATGTAACGTAATATAATGTTTGTTGATAGAACTATGTTATTATTGCTAGTATTAGCAGTAATAACCATAATTTGTAATAACATGTAATTATAGTCCACAAATACAAAAAAACTCTTTCAATTGTGGAAAGAGAGTCAACGGTGATTAATTCTTTGAAGCTAATGCCAAAATCAGTTACTGACTCTGAGTCTGTAAAACTTATTTAATTTATGTTAATTAAAAGTCACTAATTAATTTCAAGGAACCAAAATAACTTGTATTAAAAAAATTGAATATTAAATATATTTTAATGAAAATAATAAAAAAAAATTTACGGATGTAACATAAAGAAAATTCAATTGTTTGTATTTTTGACAATGAAATTTATAATTGAGTGTATTCAATGACCGATTATCAGCTACGGAAGGTTAAATATCGCAATAATCAATACGGATTATTTCGGTCCTGACGTGCGTAAATTTATTCAAATGGAACTCACGATGTAAATTAACTGTCTATTCTAATACCGAGCTAAATAAATGCTTAATCGTGCAGTTAAACGGTAATAAAGACTTGCTATTAGGGATGGCGCCATATTGAGCATAGGGGAAACAAAATAATTTGAGTACGATAGTGAGAATGCGCATCGCGTGATCGTTTGCATGCAAACGCCAACTTGACGAATATAAAAAGCATGAGGGTTCGCGGAAAACCACGTTTACACACGTGACAAGAAACTTACGGCGTTCTCATCGAAGACTCTGAAGACGAGAGAGGCGAACTTTGATGGGTCACCTTGGGGGAAAAACTGCTTGTAGATCTTTATGAAGCCCTGAAATCACGCGAGCGCCATGTACATATATCATCAGCTTTCTTTCGCTATTGATTATTGCAGGTGATTAACCTTTATCTCCGCTATTATTACCATGTGACATTACATGATTAATATACTTTTCGTTCTGAATATCGCATTCTAGCTATTTATATCAATTTAATTTCTTGCTTTACGTCTTACTTATGTTACACTGAGAGAAAAATGTTTGGTATTTATGACTGCAACTGCATGATAAGATAATTACAGCTAAGAATTTATATATATTATATATTTATAAAATTGGATAAGATGATTATATATATTATATATATGTATATAATCATCTTGTCCAATTTTATAGTTATTATTGCTATAATGTAATATTAGCGAATTCTATTGGAAGCACTCAGTGCACATTGATGTGTATTAAAAAAAAATTTATCATACACAAATTGATGTAAAAATATACAGATAAAATAAGTTAAACCGTGAAATACATTTCAACCTCGATACATTTTATTGTGTTGTTTTATAAAATATATATTTTTTAATTCGAAATATTTACTTTTACACTCAGATTAAGTCAGTGTACAATCGCTTTAATATGCATCAGTGCACATCAGTGCATCCAATTGAATTCTATATTACTCTAATAATAATTATAATTTTATAGTCATTCTTCTTATTAACAGTAATAATTCTAAAATGAAACTCCTAATCATAATAATTTTATCATATAATTATCACAAGTACCAAATACTTTTTTGTTAGTGAGTAAAAGTTTTTTCTAAATAAAAGGAAAGGAGAAAGTTAATATGATTTAAATATATTTAACAATGCATACCTGTTCTGTTAATAATCCATCGGGGCAATCCTTCAGGAATCCTTTGTGCCTACATAATACATAATAATTTTTATATAAATAATTATTTAAAGTAAAAATTTTGCGTTGTAATAATAACTGAAAATTACGAAAGAATTTTTTAAATCTACTTTTACAGAAAACTTAATCTTCTTAAGTCTGTTTTTATAAGAATTTTTTTATTTTAACTTAGCAAAGAACTAAATCAGTTCTGTCGTAAATTATTTTCTTCTGATTATCGGCGGAATCCTTAATCATCCTATCCAAATTCACGCAAGTTAGTATAATAGTCTATTGCTTTTCTTAGAGCCAAACTTACCATTGACGAATTTCCTTCTCGGTGACTGAAACAGAAATAAGGAGGAACATTTGAGAGGTAATTAATTATTGGTTGTTCGACGTGTATATAGTAAGATTGGGTTATTCCGCGCGTGAAAAGTGCCTCCAGTAAGAAAAAGCGCAACGGAAAGAGTTACTGAGAGAGCGGGCCGGAGAATTATTGTTCTCCAGTGCTCGCCAGGCTCGTATCAACTGCCGTGTGATTTACTGCACGACGGATTTACTCGGTAAATTCAGTACGGAGGTACGTGTCACTGAAAAACCCGATTGTTCCGTGAAAGCGATCAAATTTTTATACGGTGCCGAGGGCGAGCGGGTCAAAATCGTTTCTCTTTACGTCAGCGGACGAAGAGTGGGACGTTACGTTCTCCTCTGCGTTTACTTCGACAGACATGAAACAAAAATGTATCCCGACTAGAAGTGACTGATTTAAAAAAAAAAAGAAAGATCGCCGCAATGCAGGAGCGATTTGTTTGGTGGACTGAATTTATTTGCGCGAAGGAGGAACCAATATTATTACTACGAAAACAATCGATAATGGCGCTTGTCCCTCAAGACGGATGTGCGTTCTGAAATAACGAAAGTTTTCCTTTGAATCTTTGTATTTAAGCGAATGGATTACTCGGCGTTTCTTTTTTATGGTGGCGGTCGAAAAGTAGGAAAAATAGGGGAGGAAGATTTAAAAAGTGTTTTGTCAATTTTTCTTAAATTTTTGAGTTCATATAAAATATTTGTCAAGGTGCGTTTTTCGATAAGAGTAAAGACGGCGAAAAATATTGGTCTGACGTGCTAAAATCGCGCAAATTGATTTGTGAAATAGGTTTCTGTATATCGCTAAAGTTTACTCCAAACTAGCGGAGATATTTTATTTTTTAGCAAAATACCTTATTGGAATTGCATCTTAATTGATAACTAAATGGTAGGTTACCCTCTAAAGTACACGTGCCGTGGAGTAAAGCACTTTGATTCCCCACGTCAGCTGAACCGAATGTGTTATGGCGGAAGGAAGGGACAAAGGGTAAAGGGCGTAGAAGACGCGAACGCTCGAGATCGATAGAACTACGAGAGAACATGAAGAGTTTTGCGGTTTATATGGTAATCTTGCGCCGTCCCGAGTATACCATTAGCTTTCGCAAACAGTGCAGCTTCCCTGTCTCGTACGAGAAGAACTCTAACTGTACCGGATATCACATGATCTTCTGTCCTAATCAGGATATTATCCCGATCATGATAGTTCCGCAACTTTTTCTCATTCTTCGAGACTAGGAGAAATGTACAGGAAGTTTCTCGACACCACGTTTTCGCAGGATATTTTGCACGGAAAGAACGGATTTGCTGAAGTATCTAAAAATTTAGATAGTCACAGATCTGAAAATAATTTTGTTGGACCATTAAAATAATTATATAAAACGCTCAAGCTGGTTGTTAGAATGTCAAAACTTTTTGCAGAATTATGCTTGAGATTCCTACGTAATTATTTTAATGGTCCGACGAAGTTGTTTTCAGATTCATATTTTTAGCTAAATTATTCTTTGTGTGAAAATACACGGTAAAACATTTTGTATTTGTGTTAAAACCTGTCTACTCAAATCCTTGTTAAAATACTGCGTTGAATTTTTAACATATCTCTCTTACGGAAGTTTAATACTGGAAAGAAGTGATTAATTACTTATTTTGAATAAAAGCACAGATAAGAGCATCGTTGTTCAGTGCTTTCAAAACTCAAAATAAGTAATTTCTAATTATTTTATTAAATTGGCTAGTATTAAATTGGATTTTTGTAAGGTTAACTTCACTAAGTGTTAATTCAATATAATGTGATTATACGATGTTAAATTAATGCCCCTTACAGAAATTTAATTTAATACTTTATTTAAATACTTTATATTAAATTGATATTCAACATTTCTTAGTGACAAGATAACAATTTATAAGTATGTGAACAAATAACAAAAATAATATATTTTTAAAACGTAAATTCTAAGATAAATGAATAAAATGTGTTAATTTAATATATTGTAAATGTTAATTTTATTGCAAAAATATGCTTCCACAGTTTATGTCAATGTTACATTTTTGTGTTAATTTTTTACATGATATTTATGTTAGTCTTTAACATATTTAGCTTGTATTAAATTAACACAAAAACTTGGACCATTTAGGACACGTGAAATGTGTTAAATTTAACACAAATTTTCCAAGTGTGTAAAATCTTAAACTTTTAGAACAAGCCGTCGAATTTTAAATTATGCGAGACAGATTGTCGGCGATTGTCGCGAGGATCGATTGCGAGCTCGCGAACGCACCGACCGATCGTTATTCCTCGGAGTTGACGGGGCGGTGGCCCGATGGTCGACCGAAATATTCCTATAACTATGCAAATGCAATTCGCGTGGGAGAAGGTTTTGTCGGTAGAACGATTCGGTCGTTGTCGACTCTCTTCCCAGGATTTCTCGCGACGCGAAAAAGGCTCGTTTGAACCCGGACTATCAATCTGCGCGTAATGCACGATACCTAATATGAATATTGAAAGATCCTTGATGTGCTGCTCTGTTTTCACCTTCTTACTAAATCTCTCTCGCATTTATTTCTTTTACTAATTAACCGCCAATTTCAATATCTCTAGGGATATCAGTCTCGTACTTATCTCAAGTACGATCAAGCAGTTTACGATTTCCGACATGGAATCATCATTCATCGAGAAAATTTGGGAAGCATATAAACGGAGCGTAGCAATGAGTCACGCGACTTCGATAAGAACGAAAATTCTCTCGTTTTTCGTGTGATTGATTCGTGGCCGATATTTAGAGTGACACGCGAATCGCCACGCCGGCTCGGTTTTCTCACGACTCGTTCAATTATTCTATTATACCAATGCAGTGGCATAACACAGCGGCCGTTTCGTGGCTCGTTTATAAACGAACAATTTTCAGAGAGTATAAAAATACGTTGGCTACAAATTTTACGAATGAGTTATCTTTTTAAATTTCATGGAGTGAAATTTCGCTTGAAAAATGGTGTAATTACCGAATCATTCAAATTAGAGTGATTTTTCATTTAAATGGAGTGAATTCTTCCTTTGTCGGAGAGAGAGAGAGAGAGAGAGAGAGAGAGAGAGAGAGAGAGAGAAAGAGAGAGAGAGAATATTTTCACTTGTAATTAAAGAGTGAATTGGAAATAGTGCATCAAGCAAGAAGAAATTCGGTAAGAAATGTCAACAATTTTTTTTCTTCGAGATAAAATGCTAACAAGAATCTGTGTATTTACTGAGTTTAAATATTTTTTAGACAAAAACTCATTCAAATCTTATATTGAAGTCGTTTTGACTAATGTTTCACTTCAAATGAAATATTCACTATATTAGTTGAAGTTAAACATTTATTCTTATAAAAAGTAAAATGACACTCCATCCCAAGTGGCAGTATTTTAACTATCAATTGGAATAAATTTTCACTCTTTTTGAATGAGATTTTATTTTGAAAAATTTAAAGAATATTTTTGCGAGCTTATGTTTACATACAATTCTCTCTTTCTTTCTAATCGAATTGGATTTCGAATCAAATATACTGATTAAAAGATCGAGGATGCTTATAAAAGATTGGTCGTAGTTACTTATAATACTTAATACTTCGACCGATTTACTGGTCTTACAGGAGTTATGGCATACCAACTAAATTGC
The DNA here is from genome assembly GCF_001594055.1 of Mycetomoellerius zeteki. Taxonomy (NCBI): domain Eukaryota; kingdom Metazoa; phylum Arthropoda; class Insecta; order Hymenoptera; family Formicidae; genus Mycetomoellerius; species Mycetomoellerius zeteki. Next base: position 3,072,174 of record NW_017257753.1, read on the forward strand.
ATCGCTCTTATCTGTCGTTCACATCCTCCATTTTCCGCCTTTTTCGCACTTTCCTTAAATCCCTCGATATCTCCTTTGCTGAGAATTTTTTTCCTCGAATGAAAAAAATGAATCGCTGAATAATATGATCCGCTTTATCGCATTAATTTGTACAAATGCGTTCGGAAGCGAGGATTAATGGCGGCATCGAGTCCAGTGATATTTATCGCTTAAATATGAAATTACTTTTGCTGCATTACATATGCATTTAATCATTTCAGTGAAATATCGCGAAAATCAATTGTGATAGAGAATGCAAATTTTTTAGAGGACACTATGTAAAGCATTGAACATATAACTGTTAGTTATGTATCGTTGCGTTACATGTATCACATTGTGATACATTAATGATTGACTGTAGAGTAAACGATCTAAAGGCTGAGAGATAAAAGTTAGTAGTATTTAATTTTAAATATCATGCTAGTAGTACTTAATTTTAAATATTATAACGATCTAAAGGCTGATAAAAGTTAGTAGTATTTAATTTTAAATATTATGTTAGTAGTATTTAATTTGAAATATCATAAAAAAGTAAACTCTTTGTAAACTCTCTAATGTAATTATGTCCTTCAGACTGGACGTCACATTCTTTGTTTTTCTATCAATTTATTTGCTTGATCCTTTTAATAAGTATAAGAAACATTGGTACTTTTCTAATATCAAAGTATATATCTGTCGTACGTGTCCAGGGAGTTGTATGGAGAGTAGATTTTTGCAAGTTTCTACCAGCTATTTCTCGAAATATGTTTCCTCGTAATCCTCATATGCTTCGTTCATACAAACACTCCCATTTCTCTTTTTCCCTCCATTCAATAATAACCCTGCGGTAGCTCCTCAAGTACGTTTTCTGTCGCAACGAGCACAAGTTTTTCTAATTTGCGGCTCAACGACACGTTTATAAGTGGAAATGTCGAGGTCTGTCGGAGAGGACCGTTAAAGAAATTCAGTGATATTGCTGTTACACTTCTGTCATCATATGCTAACGTAATCTCAGCTTATTTTCCAGTGGTTGAGTTTAACTTGGCGTTTTTCCTGGCCGTCTGTCTCGTTAGTCGTTTGCATTCGTCGCTCGTTCTGGCGATAAAGTCAAAACTGTCGAATCAATCAATGCATACTCGACAAACTGACGCGATATATTCCTTCACAGTTTCAAATACATTCCGTATTTGCACGTCATATTTTCTGCTCGTGATTCGCTTTAAAGAGACATACATGAGCGACACTAAGCGCGATCGCGCCTCGCGTCAGTTTTACCAAATATCGGGAAAACTTGTGCCAAGGTTCGATGAATTCTTAAATAGGATATAAGACAGATGTATAAACTCGTGACATGTGCGCGGCTGCACTTAGTGCACAGCAATGAGAGACACGAGGCTGTGTTTAATCGCGTGCTGTAAGTACGATGCACGAGACTTGAATTAATGCCGCAGAGCTCGGCTACCCTCACGCTCCACCGTTATTCAAATTTGCTCGTTTCACCAGGGGAACGCCTGCCAACTGACTGTCGGGCTAGGTATGAGGCGTTTATCAAAATGACTGCCTTAAACACGACCATTCTTATTTTAGGAACGCGCACGTTTATACACGGTATTGTGTAATCTCCCGAGACACGTGCATTATTTGCATTTTAATTTTTTGCCTGCCGGAGGCGGCTAACCGAAACTGTATATAATGTACCGTTCAAACTGAAATTGTTGGTCTCGTAAAACTTGAATCTTTGTTAAAAATATATTAAATGCCGAAGTCTAGAGATAAAAAAAAACAGATTTTTTTATTTCGAAGTAAAAAAGAATTTTATGCAATAAAAAGCTGTTTTTTAAATCAAAATCTTAGAAAAAAAAACAGAATTGATTTCTTCGGTATTTACCATTAAAACGTTTAATATTTACGTTATTTCGTTATTATTTAATACTTTCGTTTTTATATGGCTTTAAATATCAAGATAGAAACATCTTTGTGATGCCTAATGAGTTGTTAACGCTTTTTCGAAATTGAATCTAACTATCTAAGGCAATCATCGCTTAGTCATTGTACTTCATTCTAATTGTTTACAACTATCTTTACACAGAAACTTTTTAGAGGAATGCAAAAATAGAATTCTAGAATAATATAATTACTTATATCAAATATTCCTAAAAAATATATATCCAAATAAAAAAACTTTCATGGAGTTTTGAAAAAACTCTGTTCTAAAAAAATCTAATTTTGCTGCATTTTATATTCAAAGTCTTCTAGTCCTTTTTGGTAATTTTTATCTTTATGTGCGTATGAAAACATATTAAATTATTAATTCTTTAATCCAATATTTATTAAAGAATGCTTCAAATTTATCGAAATATGCTTTGAATACAAAATATGCATGTAGTTATATCAGCCGTCAAATTATACAAAAAGTAAAAAAGATTAAATTGGGTAGCTGACGTTTTATGATAATTCGAGTACGAGTAAAATTTTTATAGGGCTCTCAAAAATATGGCACGTTTACAAACTATGCCATTTTCCTTGCGATTTATGTGTACAGCGAACGAACATGTCTTGTGTTAGAACAGTGTTCGTAAAAACAGCGTTATCTTGAGATACTTTAATTCCTTGAGTTTCGGGGTCTATTTAATCATTCGTAGTGGTGGTAGTATCGGATAAGAGAAAAAGCAAAGGCAAGGAGAAGGAAGAGTGCGCCTTTTCAAATAGTTTCTCCGAAAACTCATCTCGATATATACCGCCTTTATTCCACGGGAACGTAATCTCTGCTTATTTTCCTGACGGAGGTGAGGAATCCTCGTCGTCGACTCATTGCCGAGTTTCGATCGATCAGTCGACTCGATCCTTCCGAATGAAATACATCCCGTGGCTTCGAAGGAAAACCTGCTCGTCGATCTTTGTGCAAGTTTTATTAGCCAGTCGGTCGGATAACAGCAAGAAGAAAAAAATCAGACGAAAATTTGCGAGAAGAAATATCCGATCTGATAGCGATTTATTTTTCACGAACCTGTGATTTCATCTCAATGGATAGCTTTATAGACATTTTCTTTTTTTACGACCTCGAATCCATTTCGGCGTATTTTTTTTTTCAGGTCACGCAGGTTGTTCTTTACGAGCCGAAGTGGCAGCGAAATAAAACAAAACATAAAAACTTTTCCGAGAGAGAGAGAGAGAGAGAGAGAGACAGAGAAAGGAAACTGGTTACGGTCGAACAAAAAAGATTCTAATCAAGCAGCGAAAATCATTTCCCGAGGTTGTCTATTTCAGAAAACTGTCAGAAGCGAATTGTTTGTTTCGTTCGCATATAAAATGTGCAAATTGTCAAATGCAGCGATTGTCGTTAGGGATCAATCAAGTTTCGAACTTCCTTGACGCATCGAGCTGCGAAATTTCGCAGTGGCCTGTTACTATCACGGATATAATCTTTATGCGACGAGTGGCCGCATTACTCGAAAATGGCGAACAGTCGGTGGAAGAGTACGGATAATTGCGCAACTTTTTAGCCTCCGTAACGTGCTTTCTTGTGATAATCGCTAATAAAAGTCCAAAAAGCGCGTCCTTTTCGACTGCGTTAAGAAGTCCTCGGGAACCGTCAGGTCGTTAATTAGAATAGCTCTCGAAAACTTAAGCGCCGAGACGCGCACGATGGCATGGAAATAGGAAAACTTTTGAATGGTGTCAACGGCTGTCGCACGCAAAAGGCGATCGCTCTAAGAGCCTATATTGCAAGTCTCCGATCTTCCTTAAAGTCTCGTTAACCCGAAACTGGTTGCGGAGATGTAATTTACGCTTCGGAGATTCATAATCGAAAAACCATTAACCTCATTTCGTGCTGAGTTGTCGGAATTATTAATAAGTTTCACTTCTCAGTTAATTAGAACGAATTATCCTTGAAAATAATGTTACGATTTCAAGTTGCAATAATGACCGATGGAATAATGTGATGGAATCTACAGGGTGATTCTAGTAGTTGAATTAATTCTTTTTTTTTAAGTCGAAAGAGAAAAAGGTGGTAAAAGGAACAATCTTTTACAATTTTATTCTTTTGATTACCTTACATTGCGATATCTTATACTGAGAGAAAAATGTTTCACATTTATATACATATATATAATTGCGTGGTAAAATAATAATTATCTAGATGAAACGATTTATAATTTCATCGTTTATTTAGATAATTTTGAAATAAAATAATTTTTATCTCATCTAAAATATATTTATGTATAATTTGTCTTACTTTTATCTAGATAAGTTTTAATTATCTAAGCGCAATATAGATAACATTTTTTATGCACAGAATAATGAGAGGAATCAATTTATGCTAAAAAAGTCATGATTCCATTTGAAAAAATGTAATGCAAGCATTGATGCATTATTTGAAAAAAATATGATCGCAAAATGATAGATCATACTAAATAAAGTAATACTTTCTTCTATAATTTTTTCTATCTTGATTCAAAAAGAATTAAAACTCAGTCACTAGAATCACTTTGTTGTCATTTATGATATTATATTAAAAAACGTATCTGTTACATCTGTCGCACAATTAAGTGCCTGAATACGGACATTAATTGTTTAGGTAACATTTAAAAAATACTTCTGTATATGTACATCTTTGCAATATTACTGAGTAACGTTTTAGAAAAGCATTTGATATATTTACATATAGATACGATAGATATATATCTTCCTAATACGAAAAGAGGAACAAAAGTGTATTTTCGTATGCAGCACGTACAGAAAATGATGATTTATAAATGTGATGTAAAATGCAGCTCGCGCAATAGCGTACAAAAAAGTTCAAGCGTTTATTCCAGGATTAACGATTAACGCGTTAAATGTGACTATTACGAGCACAATGTATAAATAGGTATCATACTTCTCTTTTATTTTATCACTTTTTATGCGAAAATTTTTGACAGGCCGTATTTCCGAGGTTTTAATGGATTAAATCTGTATTTATCTCATCCGTAAATTATACTTGATAATAAAACATTATTCTAAGAGCGTGTGAGAATATAGACCGACATTTTCCGCGCGTTCACAAAGTAAATCACGTAATTTATTACGCACGTATCCGGATGTATTTTTAAGAATTATTCCTTCAATTAAGTTTAAAAACAAACGCGATGAAAGAAAGAAGATCAACAAAACAATTCGCGAGGGAGCCGAACGTGAATGATAAAAATCCTCGTTTAGGTTTTAAATTACATACTGAAATTCTCGAGCTCGTTGATAAAGGAAAACAAAACGGAAATACAATCTTTTATTGCGACAAAAGAATTGTTTTCCCGATAAAAAAAAAATTATACATTTATTTCCTCTTTTCCCAATAGTTAACGCGCGGAGGTGTGCGGCATGCGGTTCGTTTAAAGGGCATAATACGGACGGGGATGCTCGGTCGCTGCAAAATATGCATCGTTGTAATACACGCGATACGCAAGCTCCTCTCCGCGGAGGATATATAACGCCTGGTTGCACGTAAATGCGGATCCCGTCGCGCGGCTGTATACACTCCGTCGTGTATACAGGTATGCATTTTGTTTGCACACATGCGAGGAAACGTGAACGATTGCGCAAATACGACGGGTGCGCCCGGCGATGCGGCGATGCAACGATGCGGCGGTATCTTCACCCGGGAAAGCAAGAGAACGAGAGAGAGGGGGGGGGGGGGGGGGGGGGGAGGGGGAGAGAGAGAGATTTCGGGCATTATGCACGTGCAAATACAATTTATATATAGATAGTCGTAACGTTCATGAGTTTGCGCACACGACGCCACATCGCCATCCCACTCGAATATCCCGTAATTGGAATAAAGCGAGCGCAGGATTAACTTTCGAAGTTTCGCATATTCCGGTTGGAGATGCGGACCGCAGCGTTGCACGAATTGCACGTAAGTTTTAACGGGTTATCGCAACTCGTTGCTGATTTAAGTCCAGGAACGCATCGCATAGCAGCGCAGCAACATCAAAGTCGCGGAGAGTCCAACCCACGCCCATCGCGGTCCTCTTTGACCGACATTAATGGAGTCCTCATTTACGTCCTAGGTAGAACACAAAATTATAATAAAGTTGAAACGATATTAAATTGAAATCATTTTAGGAAATATCATAACGCCATTCGATACACTTTTTTGTTATCAAGAATTCATCACAAAGTTATCGTCAAAAGTGACATTGATTTTTCTTAAAATGACTTCAATTTGTGATTTTTTTAATTTAAAAAACTATTTAAAAATTATTATTACATCAAGAATTTATCACAAAAACATCAAAAGTTATACCGAATAGTATCATTATGATTTTTCCTAAAATAATTTCCACTTGATGTCATCTCGATTTTATTATGATTTTGTGTTCTACTTGAGAGAGTGCTGGAAGCACTGGCCGCCGGGAATCGCGCAATTTTATCTCCTTGAAGACACACGACGGTCTTGTTCGGAGGGAATTGCGTGATCGCCGTCGTGTTGCATCGTCACTCGGACGGTGTGGTTTGGTCGGCGGATGACCGGGGTCTTCCTTCCTTTCCGAAGGAATTCAATTTCCACGCGAGCGTTATCGAAGAACGTACTTCCATCTCCTACGCTGTGCAGGCCGTAGATCCGTCGCCCGGAGCATCTCGCAGCTTCCTATCGTCGCGTCGCCTCCTATCATCGACATCGACAATTTACGATGCGGCCGCCCCGTTTATCCGATGCAGGTGCACATGCGTACATAACACGCCTCTGCAATTTGCGACGATAACTGCCGCGACGTCACGGCAACGACGACCACGATGACGGAAAATCGTCGACGCGAAAATGGAGTCACGCCTCTTATTAACGAGCCGATCTTGATGTGCTTGAGGAACTGCTCCACGCTTTTCAAGCTTCGTTATCTCGTACTCATTAAAGCGAAGAGGCTTGCAAATGTATAACAATTTATCTCGCGTAGTTAAAGCTCATATGTAACTTTTCCAGAAATGTATTGTGCGTGATGCATAACTTTCGCTCGGAATGTTTTAATTTACATTTTATACATTTAATTTTACATTATTTAATACTATTTAATACTATTTAATTCACGGATATAGCAATTGAAAATAAAAGAGTAGTTACTGTGAATTTTATTCTCGTTAAATAATTAGTTTTTCTTCAACCTGTTCTACTTTTTTTTTGATAATTTAAATGATTGAATAATTTCCATGTAATAATAATCTCTGTTCGCAGAATCGATTCATCAAGCGAATTCTATTCAAAAATTACAACTATACGTTGTCAATTAGCGATACAAGTGAATTATACTGAAGTTATTTACAACTTAAAATAAATGTTCTGTTCGTTATTATAATAGAAAAGTATTGAATGAGCTAAAAAAGAGCAAAAAATAATGAATTTTTTATTAAAGATAATACGTTTTTTATGTATAATACGTCAATTTAACATTAGTAATGTCATATATATGCAGCGAGACAAGTTTCAACCTTATTAAATTTTTCTCATTGTCAGTCACGATTATGCAGAACAAATTATTAAAACTCAAAAACAAAAAAATAATATAATAAAAAATAAAAATAATTTCACGTTTTAATAATTTAGTCTACATAATCAGGACTGAAGACACAATTGTAAAGTTAAAACCGTACAATTAGTAAAGTTAAAACTTGTCTCATTGCATATCAATTTGCTATAACGTCAAATTAAAAAAAGAACTTGTGTTATTTTTAATCAAACATCAATTATTTCTTTGCTCACCTTTAGCCAATTTAATATATTATTACATTCTTTTATTACAATAACAAGTAGGATATTTATTTTAAATTGTAAATAATTTCAATACGATCAACCTGTATTACTAATTGACGAAGGATATTTGTAATCTTCGAACACACAGAGTTCGCTCGGCGAATCGATTTTGCGAACATAGATTCTCAATTCCGTGTATTTCCGCAAAACAACCGGTTACAAAGTGCATTTTAACAGAACGCTTGAATTAACGGCGCCGTCCCGGATGTAATGCGATCGAATCCCCGGGTGAAACGCATTGTGAACGCATCGCGATACACCACGAGAATATGGTAACGATGCGAGCTATTTACGCGGACGCAATTGGGGCAGTGTCTCGCGCAAACATGTAACACAATTACGACAATATCTCATCGCGTTGGTAGAAGCGAATTGAATTAAATTTTGTCGGTATTCTTTGTGATCTTTGCGCACAGTAAACTTGAGCGTGGACAGAAAAATAGGAAGTACAACTGATGCGTGTTATTATATTATTTCATAATAAAATGCTTGCGACGGAAAACATGACAGTTACATGCGGTATGTCATGCAAATTAAATTTCTAGTCGCTTGCGCGCGGCACAGTCTAGTGGTATATTGGATCTCTGCGTGTTATTAGTAGAAAGCGAGAAAGGGGGAAAATCACAAAAAGCTTTTGTTCCCTTCGCGGAATATTGATCCGCGTGGCTAGATTTTTTTCATTACGCGATTATCACTAATGGGAACTACGGTGTGCAATCCTAGTTTCTATCGCAAACAATAGTCTAATTGTTGGAATTGGCTGAATAAGTCATTTAATAACAATCTGTGTAGCGAACAATTAATAGTTAATAATACATATATCAATAAGAAATGAAGTTAATTAACCCTCTATAGTTGACGTCAAAATCTGTAACATAATTACTAGGCCTTGTGAGACTCATTTAATTTATGTTAATTAAAAGCCGCAATTAATTTTAAGGAACTAAAATGACATAATCTATATAAAAGAAATTAATGCTGAGTATATTTTTATAATCTACATTTGCAGATGTAATATAAAGAAAATTGAATTGTTTGACGTATTTTATAAAGGAATTTATATTGAATGGATTCAACGTCAGCTCCAGAGAATTAATGATACGTATGTACGACATACTTAAATAACACGGGAAAGAAAGATTTGTTAAAATAACTAAAAACTTCATTCAGCAAATTTACAGCCGTATGTACGAGCAGCTAGTTTTCTATGTAAAAATAGCAAAACAGCTGAATAAAATTATACACTGAGAAAAAAGTTGTTCCAAAAAAAATAATTGATTTAACTAAATGCAGCGATCATGGGCTGTCGGAAAATATTTGTAATAATTCGAACAAATAACATGTTTTAAATTACAAGATTTTGTTGACATGACTCACGTATATTTAACTAAAATATATAAACTAAAATATATAAACTAAAATATATAAACAATAATAAGATTGAAAGACCGCTAATGTTAAACATAATAATTTTAAATTAAGAAGCGCCATAACGGTCAGAACGTTAAGATGTTGAACTATTGTAAATTCATTTAAATGAATTAATTTCAGAAATGATAATTGCGTGCCGATATGGTTGTCGGACTTTCAACGCAATCAAATCTGAAAATATTAATAATCCCCCCAAATTCCCCAACTTAAAAACTGTAATAAAACTTATAAATATATAAATACTTGAATTAAATAATCACTGCGAACTTTTTAAACGCATTTAATCAAGTTAACAGCTTATTTTCTCAGAGTAGGTAATCATATTTATTGTAATAGCACAGCAAATTTGTTTTAATATAGCAAAGATAATTTTCTACAAAAATCAATGCAATACGTACATACATCAAAATTTTTAACAAAACATAATTAAAATGGCATATACTTTTGCTACTGTAATGAAGAAACTTGTTACATTAGCAATTTTTATTGTCACAAAGAATTAGCTGAATTAACATACTGATAATTGTTTACAGACATAATTTCTTTGTTAACCCATTAAATTCTTTAGTTATACGTATTCAATTCGCATAGCAAGCTATAGCTTTGCTGAATCACTCAATCTATTTTTTTTTTCGGTGAGGGAGTGAAGTTGATTAATCGAAATATTTAATCGAACTACGCACGAGCCACCGTTCGCATTATTTCGAAATCGCATGTCATGAATATCTCCGAATCCGTCGCTAATGTGCTAATTCCTTTGGCAATTTGGCATTAGCACGCGGGACAAATACGGATTTGCGAGATTCGCTGATCGATAAATCGTTGATATCCCCACATTTACGCTACATTTACATATACGTTTACATTACATTTACATTTACGTTCGTGTTAATTCTCGTATGTTGCGTCTTACCTCTTTCGCTCGGTCTCATCTCCTCGCATAGTTCAATTACTGGGATATACATAACGCGGCTTTGACAGATAACGGAAATGTACGTTACGGTTCAGGCTTTCGTGCGACACGAGACATCGCTATTGTCTCGAAACGCGACAAGACAGTAGCACGCATTGCCAGCACGCGCGAGAAGCAAATACAAGCGAGTCACGAAAGTATTGAATTTTAATCTCGATTTTTAATCATCCTTTTTCCATCTCTTTTTGACGGCATTGAGGTGGGCCGAGGTTACGGTATGCGCGATTTATATTGGAAAAAAATATAGTATGTCACATTTTTCATCCACAATTAATTCTGCGTTCAAACGAACAGAAAACGTAAAAAAAATTTGTCGAAAAACGTGTTACATGGACGTCGATCACTTCTAATTAATGATTTGACATTTGCAACATTCTTCACGTGTTCGCAAATACTGCGACTGAATGCGAAGAGTGTCGAGTGTGAAATAGAATAAGGGTGATTATTGTAGCGTTAATTAAAACGTGTAATCCTGCATAACCATTGTATCGTATCTGAGTTATTAATATTTTTTTACTCACGCTGAAAGCGATTGAAGCGTGTAAGTATGTCGCGTAGGAAGAGTCAAACAAAATATCGGATTATTCCGGTTTATTAATTAACATACGTATAATTAGCCGTGTTTTTCCGGTCGACTCGTATCTGTGTGAATGAGTAGGTATCTTCAAGTAGCAGAATATTTGGTATCGAGTTAGCTTGTTTATTATAATTTGCCTAATTATTAATACGCTTCCATCATAAAATCAAATTATCGAAACAATATTGAATTTACAATAGTTTACGTAATGGTTTGATATTATTGTAAAATTCAAGATTTGGTCGTAATTGTTTGATCGCTCGCAGCATTTTCTTATAAATCGGACGAAGGAAAATGTGATTTATTCCTATGAATTGACGATGTCAGCAACTATATTTGAAAATACACGTCTGCTCCAAATGTTCGCGCTTCTTGAATTTTTATCATAGTTGAAAAATTTATGTTAAATTTAATATATTTCATATATGTCTCTCCTAAAATATTAGCATAAAAGATGTAATACTGACACAATTTGTAATCAATGTGGAAGCATATTTCTTCAGTAAAATTCACATTTATAAATTATGTTAAATTAATGCATTTCAGTAAAAATAACTTATATGTTAAATTAACATATTTTATTTAAGAATTTACTTTTTAAAATTATTTTTGTGTTAATTATTCATTTACCATAAAAAATTGTGTTATTTTAATACTAATCTTAAGAAATTGAATATCAATTTACAAAAAATGTTCAAATAATAAAATTATATTATAATAAATTAACACTCAGATATGTTAAAAGTTTGACACAAAAATTTTTATAACAATTGTTTTTAAGACAAATATAAAATATTTTTACTGTGTATTCTCTCTCTAATAATGTTTTTAATATTTTTTAAATAAAACTTGGAATTTTCTGACTATGATAGACCTCTGCATTTGCTGTAATCTCATTTTCATAAAAAAAATCGACTTAAAAAGAAAATGGGAAACACAGCAGAAATAATAGCTATAACTTTGTGAGAAGATCTATGATCATTCGTTTGTTCGTTCGTTCGTTCTATTAGATTGTCCGTCATCCTTATTCTTCTTATCTTTATCTTCCACTCTTGGCATAAAAATGAGAATTGTGTTTGCGCGACCATGGCGGAACGTCGAAAGGAAATTCTAAGAAGAAGTAAAGAGATGGCCCCGGCGCCGAGTAAAAGACTTAGCTCGGCCCATCTGTATTCCATTTTCTAAGAATAAGAAGCTATCTACTGCTTCTATCGGTACTAATGTGCACCGTGTCTCTCCTGATTTTACTACTGGAAATCACTCGGAGACGCGATGGCAAGCACATACGTATGTACAATATATTCGAACAACCGGAAAAAACCTCTCACGGGAGTCCCACATTCCGTGAATGGCATCCCGAAAATAAATGCATTCCGCATTCACTGTCCCGTGATTTTTATTACCTCGGATTATAAAAAAAGCTATTAATTGAATACATATCAAATTTTTTGCAATGTATATTAATTACAATCGCCTACGAAAAATGCATTCTTTTTGTAGTAATTTAGATAATTTCCGAGAGAACGAGATGCTCATAAAATAAAAGTGAAAAAGTTTTCAAGGAAATATAATAATAAACTGGTAAGATGAAACAACTACTTTTTTCAATTATCTTTTATTTTAATACATTTTTTAGAACGATTAATTTTTTATATTGTAATACTAAAGAATATTATGAATTTTGTTATTGAAATAGTTTAACATTGCAGACAACATTTCTTTATCATTGATATATTTTTTTCATGAAAATCCGATTTTATTTCATCCGAATTTTAAAATAGAAAAATAGAGATTAAATCGAAGCTGCAGATCGGATGATGAAAAAGTGATACCCGCAGTGTTAAACTATTTCCATTTTATATAATAGTATAGAAAAGTTAATTTATCGTTCTATAACGTGTATATATTAAAATAAAAGATAATTATATTAAAAAATGAAAAATAGTTGTTTTATTTTACCATCGTTTTTTATATCTTTTTGCTGAAAACTATTATTTTGAACCTTATTATGTATAATTAAAAAACTTTATTCAATAATACGATATATCTTTGTGTTACCGAAAGCTTTATAACCTTTGCTTATAACGCATCTTTTATAAATGTTTAATTTTAAATCCTGCGCACGTTTATATTGAATTTTAAGCAGAATCGCCTTCTGCCTCTTCTATAAAAAAAATAGCAAAATAGAGTTACCAGGAATTTTCATTAAAATAGCGATATTATTGTTATTCTTTAAAATACTCGCAATAATACTCGTGAAGGGAGTATCGTGATCGAGAACGAATTCCCTCGGGTGACAACTGGGTTACCTATCCATTTATATTAACGTGTTAATAAAAATCGATCATATTTTTTATGCCGTCATGGCAGTCGCATGCATAATGTTTTAATATGAAATAAATGAAGGAATTTCAGAAGAAAATACAACTATGGTTGTGCGCATTTCTACATTTCTTGAAACATAAGAGAACGGCCTACCTTTAAATCGTCGTCCGTAACACGCAGTTCGTATTCCAGTTGAGTACATCATGCTTTTATGTTCCATGCGAAACCGGGGTTCGCAAAATTGAACGTGATCGGCATTGAACATTGCAATACGGAACTTGCGGGATCGCCAATACTCGGCATCTTAGATTTTACAGCCAATAAAAATAAAAATCATTTTCATGTTTATGCAAATAGAGATAGGTATTAATTGCAAAATAATTTATTTTATTTCGTCTGTCTAGCTTAGAAAAAAATAGTGACCGTTTTCAAAAAAAGAGTTACAGTAACGGCGTTACAATTTAATACTTTATTCTCCAACCTGCATGTAAGACACTTATTTACACACTTGAATTTTCAGTATAGTTTGCTTGAAATGGAAATTGTGAGATTCACACAAAAATATTAGAAACCAACATCTGCTTTAACAAAATATGACCTTCGCTTATTTGTGTTGAACATTTATCGTTCGATTTTCACTTACTATTGTTTCAAAAGAGCTTTGCTCTTTTTCCATTATCCTTAAATTTTATCGTGTGTAAAGAGCGCTCGTACTTTTTAAACTACGTGGAAGGTTCGAAAAAGAAGTAACTGCACAGTCGACTGTGCAAAAATATTACGCGATACCATTGTATCTTTTTTTACATCGCAAAACGACTTAATGTAGGAGTTGGTAGCTTAATGCATAAAGTGATTGAGTACTCACTTTATCCATTAAAAATCTATTGAATGTATCAAAAAATATCAGCTATTATGTATTCTACGAGATTGAGAGAGTTCTCAACTTCGTAGAATATTTAGTGTATGTAGCTGAATTTTTTTGATACATTCAACAGATATTTAATTAACATTATCGAGCAATTTTATGTAAAGAATAGCTAATGTCTGTCGCGTTATAAAAGGAAACCGCTTTTACCATCGTTTGATTAAAGTCGGATGTCCGAAGATGCCTTTGGGCTCTCGACTTTTTTCGCGTCTCGCCTGAAATACACTCGTTCCACTCATTCATGTTCATTAATTGAATTTCCTTTATCGATCGGACGGTGCCAATTTTTTCTTTATAAAGAATCGAACGCTTTGATCTTTTTAAGCTTGTTGAAGTGCTCGGAATTTTTTGCATTCCTACGAGAAACTGATAAATATTTTCACATTTGTATTATCATATGAAAATGTGGATAAAGATATCGCTTCCTTATACTTCAAAAGTGACACAATTAAAAAAACATGACTCTTTAATTATTATTATCATAAGTTAAGTAAACGTCATCATATCGATCATCAAAAGTAAATTCGTTTAACTTCATAAAAGTCGTAAAAATAGTCGCAATTTAAGAAAGATGATTTTTTAAAAAAATCGTCAAAATCTTCACAACTCAAAAAGAGTGCTTTTTAAGAATACTATCGATATTGTAAGTAGTATGTAAATATAGTTCTTTGATACGTAAATAGAATAGATCTCGTTAAAAATGTTGACAATTCACTCTGGATCTTAATCGCTTTGTTTTTCTCGGCGGAGACGCAATATATTATATATATTTTCCCGGCATCAAATATTTTTTTGAGTTACGAATAGTTCCCATTTTGTCACGATCTAGGAAAGATTATATGTACTCCATTCGATCAGATTTCTCAATATTCATCATGAAACAGCTTCCTGGATAAAAGTCGTGCAGCTGCATCCGGCGTTGTTAAAGCCCGGGCAAAAAAATGTCAATGTGTTCTCTCAATATCTGAGGTTCCGGTAAGATAATCTCGCTATTTCAAAATCTCTGAAAGATAAATTTATCGCTGTAGTAATGACACCAGCAATAATTTTATTTTTATCGTTGTATCGCGGCGTATGAAAGCACGCAAAAACGAGACAGTTCCATTCGGATCCAATTACCTCTCTCCGATGCAGCTTAACTCATTCGCTATAACTTATCCGAGATGCAATGATATTTTTGTTCAATTTAATAAAAGTCTCTTAAGCACATATAGCATACTATAAATCTCTTTTACGTGCTTCGGCGTACATAGAATGATTTTTGTGAAAGCACGAAGCCGCGGCTTCGAAATGGCTTCACCGTGCGGTATCGGAGATGGAAACATACGCGTGTGTAATGCACGAATTCGTACAGTATTGCGTAATCTATACATAATCTGTACAATGCCACGCGATATAAAGGAAATATTTATATTCGCATAGTTTCAGTATGAAAAGAGTAATCGTGCTCTTCCTTCGAATCTCAATATAGGTAATTGGCATGCCAGACAAAAAGGTTGGCTCTTCTGTTTAATGAATAACTCAAATAGTACAGAATGATAAATATACATGAATATTTATTATTATTTATTTTTTTAAATATAAAAATATTTTATACATATTTTATGTAAACTTTATTCAGAAACATTATTAATACAAACTAAATTTTATATTATATTTATGATAAAAATATAAATAAATATTTAAAAAAAATATTTATAAAATATTAAAAATAAATCTTTTAAATATTTTGTAAATTTTTATAAATATTATGTACTGTGTGAAAAAAAACGTTGATACATCTAATCCTAAGATATCTTTGCAAAAGACGTTTGGAAGATGTCTTGCATCCTTAGTCATGATTTTATCTTATCTGGAAATTATTTCTTCGCTACCGAAATTTCGCATGGTTAGTTTAGCGAAGTACGTCGAGTTGCTGATATATGAATCATTAACAGGACATCCGACGATATCAGCACGTTCAGTACATGTGCGGCCATGCCCGCAAGGGCCCGGCGGGATTACGGGAACGGTCCCATAAATTTAATCTCGTTTGAACAAAGGGCGGATTCTCAGGGCACATCCGGTTCCTCCACCCAGCAGCCCGGGCGCGTATCTATCGCCGCGTCCTAGATTCTAGTTCCAGCGGTGTTTCGGGGTTGTAACGAAATTACAGGGGCTGGAAATTAACATCGGCGAAATGCTGTTGCCGCGCAAGAAGTTGAGCGAAACTCAACGTCGTACCGTGTCGCGTACCCATTCTCCTCGGTCGAAGAGAGAGGAAAGGAACCTACTATTCGATAGTCAATTAGCGCTCAATTAACGGGGATCACGCATCGATAAACGAAACCTTTCAACGTTATTCGATTTTCACAGATATTCGATTTTCCCATCGGGATAATTGCTCGTCAGCTGTTTCCCGCCTCGTGTTGTGTAAGTATCCTCGAATAAACGGAGCCATAATTGATCGGTGGGATTTCGTGTCTCCTTGTCAGTTGCCTGGAGCAGACGTAGCGTAACCCCGAAAGTCTCGTCCCGCGAGGACATAACTGACGTGTAAAGGACGCGCATGCAAGAGTTTGCACTTTCCGCGTGGCTGTTATGTCTTTGATAAATTAAATCAACCCCATACATGCTCACGCGGCTGCAAAATTTAGGATAAGAGCATAGAAAGGCGGACGCGCTTTCATCGGAAAGAAAACGGCGGAGCTATACACGTATAATACAATTTCATAAAGTGTTCTTTACGTTTACGGCTGGTACTTGTTATATTTTTATTTTGGAAATGTATAAGGAGGAATAACAATATCATTCATAACTTCAGTGTCTGATGATAATCCTTTGTTGAACATCACTTTTATCACAATTTAATCGGTTTAGTCAAAATTTTTTGAGACATTTTTTGTTAAATATCTCTTTTATTAATAATTATAAATGAAATTTAGACTGATGAGAATAAATCAAATAAAAAAAATGATTCCTATTTTTGATCAAAGCGGATTTTGGTGCTTCATAATATTCATATGCAAATTTGTAAATTTCTTTTATTAAACAATGTCTTTTGTATATTAAATAATCTCTTTTACATTAAATAATCTCTTTTATTAAACAATCTCTTAGGGAGGGGGGAACTATCATAATTTAACTATTGATTTAGTCATTAAATTACTCAAAACATTTTTTTATTAAACATTGCATTTATCAAATAATCTCTGTTGGAAATTATCGCAATTTAATCAATTTAGCTATTGAATTATATTCCATACATAATATTTTATTCAAATAAACAATCACATCGAATTTGGCGAAAGAAACGGCGAGGCAATACAAATATAATACAATTTCACAAGGCGTACTTTACGTTTACGGCTGATACTTGTTATATTTTTATTTCAGATATGTATAAGAAGAAAAACAATAATTCGCACAATTCTTGGAAAATCTAATGACGTTCCTTTGTTGAATATAACTTTTATTATGTAATTTCTTTCGGAAACTATCGCAATTTAATCAGTTTAGCTATTGAATTATTCCAGACACTTCTTTTATTCACGTCCAGATAAAGAACCAATTTGGCGAATTTGTTGGAGAGAAAACGGCGGGGCAATACATATATAATGCACTTTCAGAGGGCGTACGTTTACGGCTGGTACTTGTTATATTTTTATTTTTGAAGTGTATAAGAAGAAATATAACATTATTTGTACGATTCTTGGAGAATCTGACGACGAGTTTTCGTTGAACACCATTTTCATTAAATAATTTCTTTTGAAAACTATCGCAATTTAATCGATTTACTCATTGAATTACTTCACATATTTTTTTTATTCATGTTTAAATAAAAAATCACATTGAATTTGGCAAATTTGTCGGAAAGGGAACGGTGAAGCAACATATTATATAATAATATAATACAATACAATTTTATAAAACGTTCTTTATATTTACGGTTAATACTTGTTATATTTTTATTTTGGATAAGGAAGAATATAATATAATGTCATTCGCATAACTCTTGGAGCATTTGACGATGATTCTTTATTGAACATCACTTTTATTATATAATTTCTTTCGGAAACTATTCGCGATTTAATCCATTTAATATGTCATTAAATTATTTTAGACACTTTATAAAACGTTACTTTTGTTAAACAATCTCTTTTAGGGGGAAACTATCACAACTTAATCAATTTAGCTGTTGAAGTATTTCAGGCATTTCTCTTATCCAGGTTCAAATAGAAAATGTAACGTACCACGACTTTAGCGAATTCATTGATCCGTCTGAAATAACTCGAATGTACATTTCGGGAGCTTCCGAACTTCCGATTTAACTACTTGTCTCAACTAAATGAAACTTTCTAATTTACTTTGTTTACATTTACGAATGTATGTGAATATTTCAATACAATGTAAACGTCAACGGGACTTTGCAACTGTAATTAATGTTGCAAAAGTAAAGTTTCAAGTTAATTTGATCCAAACAACTACAACTAGCGGCTAGATATTTAGTAATCGCTTGCACGCGTCTCATCCGCGGAACGGGAAGTTGACGGTTGTAGAAACTCGCGGCAAAACGTGAGGCTCGACAGGCAGAGCGATTACATATGCTGCAGCAGTAGCCAGTAATCGTCGGCGTCTAGTTCGCACGCGTGCAATGTGCACTCCCCGCAAGTGCATAGGCGACATGAAAAAGCATCACGTGCATCGATCGTTCATCGTGACAGACGACGATCCGGATGGACGTTCATCGGGACGAGGGGATGGTCGACGGTAAAAATGAATAATAACCGACGATGACGTCGACGTCAACGTCTACAAAAGGATGAAAAGAGAAAGCGCTAGCAAACTTCACGTATCACGATCGTCGTTTCCATCCCGGAGGGATGGGATCGTGGTACGAGACTCGAGGGTGAAAGACGGACGGCACATCACCCAACACAAACGTTTCCGTTCTCACGACGAGGAAGAAAAAAAAGAACCGCGGCGACGAATCGCCGCGGTTTTAGTGCGACGCCGACGCGTCGCGGAGGCGTTTTGTTGACGCGAGCCAAGCCGGGTATCATCAACTTCTACGCGGATACGCTTGTTCGATTTTTCCGTCCTCGTTCTTTTTCGTAGGAAAAACGCGGGTCACTTGCAAAAATAACATTCAATGCGATCCTAAATAAACCGCGACTGATCTTGAGGGGTATCGCGAACTTCCTGGGAAAATTGCCGGACTCGCGAGACTCCTCCTTCTCACTTCCGCAATTCCCGAAGGATGAAACGTGACTCCGAGAATTTCAGGATGATTCATGGTCGATGAGCTCGCCGTCGCTCGACGGCGGGGATTTAGATTGAAGCCGGCACGAAACTCGGCGAGTATTACTTCTCTTTCGCCCGACGGTAAGGACTTCGCTCGGACGTAAAGCTGATGCAGGAAAAATGAACGGGGCGGGACACGTCTGCCTTAAAAGTGCCTGTGAATTTATTATTTTCGTTGACTTTGTAATGTGACACGATATTAAAGTGGAGTATTCAATACCACTCAAGGATAGAGACAAAAATTATTCGAAAAAGACTGGAAACTTTAAGTAGAAAATCTAGTAAAAACCAATTTTTACTATGAAAGGTTTTTACTCGGATATGTATTTTTTTACATTTGACGCTATGTTGTTATTCTAGAATTTAGTTCATGCATTTATCCAAAAGATTCTGTACAGATAGCTGTAAACAATTATACATGTGTAGTTGACTAACAAGGAAATCGTTAGAACAGTCCGTTCAAACTCATCCTTTTTCATGGATTTCGTATATGTTGTAGAATATTAAAAAATAGATTCATATTTTTTATCTGCTTATCTCAAGATTTATGGGTCAAAACAATCTCTTGAAAATAACGGATTTTTTTCATTTTTAGCGAATATATTTGCTATGAAACTATGAGGTATATGAAAAAAAATTTTATACAAAAGTTTTATAATATTTTATACATTTAATACTGTATTTATAATACATTTTTCGAAAATATCAAATTTTTTAATTTACCCCCAGGGAATATTTTAACTCGTAAATATGGCTCTAATATTTTTTAATATCTCTATAATATATCCATTCAAATCGGTGACAGTTTTCTTAAAGTGGCGGCTACGTATATAGGTACACTCAGATCCAGTTTCGAAAGAGCATTATCAACTTGCTAGGCATCGCAATAATGTAAAGACATTTCTGCCTCGATATTTAAGTTATAAAGACAAAAAGTATTAAATAAAATCAAAATGTAGATATTAAACGTAGATATTAAATAAATTTTTCTTTAATGTTTTAATAAAAAACAGCTTTTTTACGTAAAAAACCGGTTTTTATTCCCAAGTGAAAAAACCTGCTTTTCTCTATTCAGAGCGTATATAAGGAGTATTAAGGAGGCCATAAGAAAGAACACGTCGGAGCATGGCAATAAAAGCGCAGTTCTTTTTCCTTGCAGCCGAATGTAGGTATTTCAATTGTCTTGCTAGACATGGAATAAAATGAGAAGGACGTGGTGAATATCAGCTGGGCTTAACCATGACGTCGGCATTTGTTTTAAATGCTCGTAAATAAAGTCATAAACGCCCCCGTATGCGTGGGTCGAATGGCTAGAATCTAAGAGAAGTTGCCAGAGAAAAAATGGTCAAACTTTGTCGTAACGCAATACTTGATCATAGAGTACCGTTACGACGATACTCTGGCAGTCTAGCTAGAAAAAAATTGAGTAGCGAAAGCTACGTAACCGAAGATAAATGACAGTTTTCGTAGTTTATCAGCGAGAACGTCGCTCGACATATATGTAGACAAATTGCGCGCAAGAACTTTGCCAGTCGCGTGGAAGCAAGCATGTACCATATACACTGAACCAAAACTGTACGTAAATACAATAAAATATTCATTGAATTATGAAAAAATAATGAAAATTAGTCCAATGAATTCTCATAATGATTTAGATTATAAAACTATTACTTGAATTCATTGCAAGAATGAATATATAGTTGTATAAATGAATCCAGTTATTGTATCAATTAACTACATTAAATCGGATATTGATTAACGATCAATTAACTACATTAAGTCGGATATTGATTAACGATCATTCATTGGACCAAAAATGAACAAAATCTTTTTCAGTGTATAAGTAAATAAACTACGTAAGAAACGTAGATCAGGGGCACTTGAGATAAAGTCGGGACAGGAAGAATAAGGCGCAATCTCGCATCAGATAAATTAATAAGTGGCCTGTGATAAAACGGCGCGCTCATCACGCGATCGTGAGAATCTATGCCGAGGCTCGAGTACGAACGCCTCGTGATCGCTCGTAACGCAATGTAGCCGCAAAACATTGTTTTACTGGACTGTCTATTGATTTTCACGGGTAGATTAAATGGAAGTTTCCTGGAGCGGGTGTATGGACAGTGCTTAACCTTACGAGAATGGTCGTAATTACGAAACGTTCGTTTCCGGGCGTTTATGGGCGAATGTTAACTACCGGCAAAATTGCCATCGAGTAGTTTTATAGGAAATGAAATAGATAATATCCGGGTAACTTTTAACTTTTAGAGGGATACCAGTTTCTAATTGTCTCTTAAAATATGGCAAGCTAGTGCAAGATAATGGTGTTCAGAATAAATATTTATATAAGCGACAGTTAAATAGAGTTAAAATTATGATCGAGTACAAACAATACAGAATGTTCGAATGATTTCTCATTTAGATATGATTCGTTAATTATCTTTAAAAGTATGAATATTTTATAAATATTCATCACTGTCGAAGAGTGACATAAATAATGGAGCGAAGATAATACCGAGCTGCAATGGTGATTTTATAGTTTTATATATTGACTATTTTATGGGGTGAGAATCTTCTGTTAAAGGAAATTGCATGTTTGAACGATGAATTCTATTGTCTTGATATGTGAAGCTTCAGGAAGCTATGTATATTAATAAGTATCGTTGATTTCATTACAATATGTTGCATAGCGTGCTTTATCTTACATATACAAGGCGTAGTAATTAACTGTTATCTCGGATGATTTTTCTTAAATGCGATATTATCAGAATCACTGATAATACTCGGAATTATATAAGCTTAATGAGGAAATTGAGTGAATATTTATATAAATAAGTTAAAGAGTTAAATAGAATTACAATTATTGTAGAGTACAAACTATAAAATATTTAGACGATTTCTTATTTAGGTGTAATTTATTAATATATATTATATTCTTAAAAATATTTTATAATAATATTCAAGTTGAAGAAATATTAATAAACAACGGAATGAAAATAACGCCAAGACAGCAATTTTATGATGTTTTGTATATTGACTGTTCCATGGAGTGGAACTCACCTATTAAAAGAAATTGCGTAGTTGAACGATGAATTTTATTCTTTTGATATGTGAAGCTTCAGGGAGCTATAAATACAGTTATGAAAGTATATATGTATAATCGATTACAGTATGCTGCGTATTTTCATTCTATATACCTTCGAGCATAATTAACAGTTATCTCAAGTTTTTGTTTCATGAATATAGCATTAACGAACCACTGTCTTTATTACTTGGGATTATATCAAGCTTAATTGAGAAATCGAGTGAATATTTATACAAGCGACAGTTAAAAAAGTTAAATGGACTTAAAATTATTATTGGGTACCAATTATAACTGTTTAGACGATTTCTCATTTAGATATAATTCATTGATATTATCCTCAAAAATATTTTATAGGTATTCCCAATATCAAAACGACATTGATAAATAACGGAGTGAAAATAATGCCGAGAGTGGGTTTACATTTAATTTTCGCTCCACGAACGCTTCAAACTTCAACCACATTTGCCGAGACAACAATTTTATGATTATTTTTGTTTTGTATATTGACTATTTTGTGTATTCACTATTCTATGGAATAGAAATCCTCTATTAAAATAAATTGCACAGTTGAACGATGAATTCTATTGTTTTGATATATGAATTAAGCTCCAGGGAACTATGAATGTAGTTATGAAATGTGTATGTTATTGGTTCCATTACAATATGCTGCGTAGTACGCTCCATTCTATATTCAAGCGTGGTACTTTAACAATTATTCTGAATGTCTTTTTCATGACTATGGAATTAACAAAACTGCTTTTATTGTTCGGGATTATGTCAAGCTTAATTAAGAAATCGAATGAATATTCATACAAGCAACGGTTAAGTAGAGTTAAAATTAATGTCGGGTACAAACTGAACTATTTAAATGATTTCTCATACAGATATAATTAATTAATTACTTTTTAAAATACTTTATGGATATTTAGTGTCAAAGAATCATCGATAAGTAGACATCGGATTCTTATGCAATTATATATATCTTTAGAAAACAGATTGGAAAGTAATATTAAAATAGAAATTTGTTTTATTGAGAAAAGCACTCCAAAAATGCATATTTATTTGTGTATATTGTGCATTTTTGCTTATTTTGTTCATGTCTATAAATATCTGCATAAAAATCCGATGTCTATTGATAAATATCGGAGTGAAAGTACCAGGCCGTCGATTTTATGGTGTTTGGTATAATATTGACTGTTTTATGGAGTTGTTCTTTCTCAGAGTAAAATTCCTCAAAGAAAATTATATAGTTGATCGAGATGAATTCTATTGTTTTCATATATATCAAGATTTAGGAAATTATGAATGCAATTATGAAATGTGTACATTGTTGATTAAAATACGCTGCGTAGTACGCTTTATTCTACGTTTTGGTAAATAACAGTCATTTCAAGTATCTTTTTCGCGAGAATGTGGTATTAAACAAAACCATTGCTTTTATTGCTCGGGATTATATCAAGCTTAATCGAAAAATCGAGTAGGATTTTCATCGACAAATGTGGATTTGTTTCTGCGGTTTTTTCGGCTTACAATTAACTTTTTTGGGAATTCACCGTGTCATGTAACAATACAAATTTATTTACATAGCTAAGACTGCTTTAATTGAATGTAAATTGGGATTAATTCGGTTTACCGTACATTAAAATCTATATAAATCTACTTGTATAATTAGTTTTGTAGCCGGCATTAGCGTTTAACTGGGGTTAATGCGCCACTTCTTTATATCGCTGAGGTAATATCGCGTGCAAGCAATTTTATCATCGATTCACAAATACTCTTTCCCCATTTTTTGTGTAAGCCAACAAAATTGCGAATAACATCATGCTCGTAACGGCGATTTGATCTTTGCTCTCCGATTCCGTGTCACACATTACGCTACGCGATAACGCGTATTTCATAATTTATCGGTTAATTGCATATACATATAGAATAATTTACCATGTTCAGCGACCTGGTTAACGAATGGAATTTTATTTATGCGAATGCGTGACACAGGTGGTAGAAAGTTGCAGTAAATTCGATCATGCTAAATATAATGATCGCAAATGAGGGTGCAATTAGATATTTCCCATTTATGTCAAGGGTGTCTGCTAATTTGAATTTCATCAAAGATTCCATGTATATGTCGCCCTCAAACATCGTTAATATCTAAATACAAATGGCATAATCTACAATCTTCGCCAAACGGCACGTTCTCTGTTCTCGTAATAATACTTACTGATCATTAATTATTCGTAGCATAGTTGCAGCAATAGTACAAGCAGTCGCCAATTCTCATGCAACCTGGTTCTCACACGGTCGTTCGCTAAAGTTGAATCGGATTACCAGCGTGAGCGTATCCAACCGAGTCTGAATTTATAATCCAAAAGGACGATGGTGCCGGCTGAGGATGCATTCGCGTGTGAAATTCCTCGTGACCAGCTTCTAACGAGCTCGTAATCCGTAATAACTCGTAATTTCATAGTTATTATTCCCGTAATGAGAACGCCGGTTCTTTCTCTTTCTCTCCCGTTGGACCATCCAGCTGGCAAATTCGCGACAGTAATTTACCGCCGATATTGGACTCCCGCGCTATCGTGTTAAATCGCGACAGACATGATCGGCTTGACATTCGTGCGCCTCCGGCGTGTAGACGTCACATCGATAGCGCACAATTTGAACGTAGGGGAGACCGGGGTCAGTAAACTATAGGGGTAAGTAAAATAATCGAGGCTACGTTATAAACAAATCGCGCCAGACACGCGTAAACTCGTCTGAGCACGCAGCAGCGACTGCCGCTCAGTCTGCTGTAACATCTCGTTCCTAACACATCTATGATAGAAGTTACGCTACAATTTAAAAAAATCGTACACCTAAGTAAACATTTTTATTCTTAAAGTTTTTGTTTTACAATTGTATATAATTGTCTGAGATATTTTATTTCCATTTAGGTAGTAAGCATAGTTCTTACTTAATAAAGTCCAACAGATTTTTTTTGTTTATCTGGTTTTGTTGTCGTATACTGTTAATGTTTTTAAAAAATGAACGGATGGGGCTAATAGGCTAACCACAATACGAGGCTATATGATTAATTTAGTGACGACTCTGATAGTATCTACTCCCGAACTTCTTGAAATGAAATCTCGATACAAATTGATAGAAATCTTATCGTTCTCAATCATTCTCTATCAACTTTTTTTACCAGTAATAATAGTTAAATTACATGTATAAGAAATTTTTCATGCATATGTATAAATATGTATAAACATATATAATATGATAAATTATATACGTTTATGAACATTTATACATAAACATGTATAAATATTCATAAACATATATAATTATATATGAAACATATCCATATATGTTCATACATCCTTCTTTCTTTTGTAAAATTATTTTTAAGTGTAATAGAAGTAATAATAATAATGTGAAAATATTAAGAATAATTAAAAGTATAATTTTGTGAACATGCGTGTGGATACTCTAAATGCATAAAGGGTAACTTATCGTATTATGTTTGTTATAACTGTAATTCGGATAACGATTCGGATTAGATAAATTGTCATTTAGTACAAAGTTATACATTTTTTATAATAAATATGTTTGTGTTTAAAATACATTTTTATAAAATTTTTGTTATTATGTAGCCAAAGATGTACCTTAAAATATTTATTAATCTTCATTTTAATAATGTTAATCAAATTACCCCATACCATCAGTCATTTTACCCCGGTCCCGGGGCTAGTTAAATCAGATGGAATGCATTAGAAAAATGCATTTTTTTTCATAGTAATTATCAGTTTTCCCTTATTATTAAAATATTATTAGATAGTCAAATGTATGTAGTAACTGGCGTAGAATTCATTTTTTCGATAAGTCTCTTAATTTCACGGTAAGACACATCCGGTTGCGCTATTACCTATAACCCCGTCCGTTTGTAACGATTTACTATAATTTCACGTACTCTGCACGTGTTTTGTGCTTGATTTGCAATTTATATAGGGGAAAATGGGTGAATTGTGCACACTTAAGGGAAATTTATTGTCTTAGAATGGTTTTCCAAGTTTAAAGTGATATAAGTATGGAAATAGATACTATAAACATTCTCCTATCATTACGTATTGAATAGATTTTTATTCGATAAGATTGTATTTGGCAAAAAGGAAAAAACGGAAAAGCGAAAAAATTTCTCGCGCGTCGGGTAATTGTGCGCAAAGTAAAAGTCGTAGGAAATGAATGAATTATGGATGTTGAACAAAGAAATCAGAAAATATATTTGTTATATTGCAATATAAATATATATTAAATATATTTTAAATATATATTATATATATTAAGCAAAAATACAAAACTAATATAATAATAATGCACATAGACTTTAGCAAAATAAAATGGCAAAATAAAATAATAATGCAAAGAAGAAACGAAAAAATTAGTGCTAGTTATATAGTATATGGAAGATGGGTAATTGTGCGC
Source organism: Mycetomoellerius zeteki (assembly GCF_001594055.1). Taxonomy (NCBI): domain Eukaryota; kingdom Metazoa; phylum Arthropoda; class Insecta; order Hymenoptera; family Formicidae; genus Mycetomoellerius; species Mycetomoellerius zeteki. The sequence continues at coordinate 3,099,032 of NW_017257753.1, forward strand.
ATTTCAAAACGCTTGCGCACAGTTGCCCGCCGCGACCTGTCTCGATATGAAATACTTCAACACTTCCTAATCAAACTTAATAAATTACAGCTCAAAAGACGCACATAATAACGTATTTTAATAACATATGCAACTTTAAACAAATAAATAAAAAATACGGACCCACCATCTTATTTTCTGAACGCTAAAACAACAAGAAAAGATAGGATTTCATTTTTTGTATTTTTCTAATTAGCAACGTATTTACGTTGTACCTTTTGTAATTATATCTTAAGAGGACTTCCTGCGTAAAAATTTCACCACGATGATGTCTTCATCTATTGGAAAAATATCAAACCAGGATGCGCACAGTTCCCCCACTTTCCCCTACATGTCACGTTTCTACCATTGACATTTTTCGTTTAACGCGTTATGCATGTTCTTCAGTTTTGTAATTTAAAACAGCATTTATTTTCATATTTGTTTTGTAATATTTTGTTTTTAACATTTAATAGGAGAAATTATTGTAACGATTTTAAGATGTAAATAGAAAATAATCAAAACAAATCAAGCGACTTGCTAATTACACACTAAAAAGAGAATCTAGTAATAGTTACCAAATATTGAGTGAAATAATGTCAAATATTCGGTTAATTCATATAATAAAATTTTACTTTCTCCTAAATATTTAATAAGTATTGCCATAATAATATAACCAACCGTTTAGTAATACTTATTTACTAAATATTTAAGCAAGTAAAATTATTTTTGGTTATATAAATTAAGGTGGAATGAATGATATTTTTGATCATCTCAATATTTTTTTATGGCAAAATAAAGATTTGTTTTTAAATAAAGTTTATGGCAACTAAATACAATTCAAGAGTTTTTTAATAAATTTTAGTTTATGCTCGTTCATGAACGACTTATTTTTATCAAATTATGGCTGTTTGAATTTCAAACTTTCCATATAATTATGCAGTTCAACAAAAAAATATTTTTTTTCTTTTCAAAGTGTCATATAAAATCCAAACAACTATAAGTTGATAAAAATAAATTGTACGATCAGATACTAGTTTGACATCTCTCGAATTGTACTTTTAAATGCCTTAGATTTTATTTAGAAACAAGGTTTTGTTTTTTCGCAAAAAAATGTTGAAAATGTCCAAAAATACAATTGTTGACCCATTTTATCTCAATTTACTCGAAATCCTGACGTACTATGCAAATTCTGCAAACATCATGTTTAACACAAAAATTCTTCAGAGCATGTATACTATGGCATTTCGAAGAGAAAAAAGTTTTTAAGAAAAGACTGTTTGTTGAACAGTAATTATTTTAGTCATTTACGAATACTTTAAATGACTCTATATTTATTTTCCTACATTATCGATTGACAACAATATCGTTTCGCCAGTTTTCGTAATTGATCTACGATGATCCATTGTCGAGTCGTTCTCTAATCTCAAATTAATCTTATCATCTCGTTTTTTATATGCCGATCTATCTCTGAGACTACTCATACGTTCATGGAAACTTTTACGAAGGTATTCACGAAAATCCCTTCTATCGATCGACTTGTTCAGAAATTGCGACCCCAAAATTGGTTTTCGGATAAGACAGGTATTTTCCGCCGCGTTAAGCACGCTAAAAGCGACGCGCAGTTTAAATTCATTCTCGTAAAAGCCTACTCTTGGCGATCACAATTAAAGTTCAAGAGTGTGTCTAGTCTAGCGATTTTCGAGAGACTTTTTCCTCGCATAAATGATATAAAAATCCCGATGGGGCGATAGAACGCGTCATCGCCGCAAACAGCGCATCTATGGCGAACTTCCGCGATAGGATTTCCTTAAAGGACTTGAGAATGCCCTCGGAAGTTGCTCCTCTTGACAACGTTGAATCGTGCACGAATCGGAAGTTATCGAAGGAACGAATCATTGAAAGGTCTGCCCGTCCAAGCGGAATAATAGACGTGAGAGCGGAAAATTTTCGAGCTCGCAGCTGACCACCGAAGCGTGCGTATCTTCGACAAAGGCTCTTCTAAACGTATACATGATACTCTCAGATAAGAGCTCGAACCCGAGTCTGGTTACTCGGGTGAAGACTGAAGCTATTCATCAAGCCTGGACTTTGGCTGATCCTTCCCATCGTCTTGTAACTTATTTTATAGCAATATAGAGACTGACGTTAGTAACAATAATTTCGTACAATATTGGATCGATAAGAAATTAATTTCAATTTGTCAAGATAAGGATTACATGGTTAATATTATTATTTTGACTTTACGTATTCTGGTATATTAATTAGCAGAGATATAAAACGTTTCACATTTTTGTAAGATGTTTCAGATTATAAAGGCATTATTAAAATTAACACAAATATAAATTAACATAAATATAAATTAATGTTCAAATTATCACTAATTAATCAATTTGTCAAAATTTATTCGGTTTACAAAAAGTTAAGCATTGATTAGACATGCCACATAAATATTTCCGAAAAAATGGAAACATTTTTTCTGAGTTTAGTATAATAGGTAAAGATTGATTGAAAATTGATCAACACAAATAAATAAAGAAGCCGTATTTGATTAAAGCATATCTTGGTGTCTAATAATATTTTTGCGTGAATCTTACAATTTCCAGTTTAAGCAAACTGCCGATTATTTGTTGTTCTTGAAATACAGTTTAAACTAAAGTTGAATTTACATCGGATGAAAATTGTTGTCGTTTAAATGTCTATATGGAAAGAACGGTTTTGCTGAAGTATCTAAAAGTTTTGTTGGATATATATTTGAAAATAATTTAGTTGGATCATCAAAATAATTATGTAGAACGTTTAAGTATTGATGAAATGCTGCAAAAAGTTGTTAAATATTTTAACAACCAGTTTGAGCGTTTTACATAATTATTTTGATTGTCTAAATAAAATTATTTTCAAATCTGTATTCAATTTAAATTTTCTGTATTTAATTCACTGAAAATGAAAGAAAAATGTAAATTTTAATAAATATGTAATAAATAAATTTTAATAAATATTTGTTTGAATAGTATGAGTTGAATATTTACTAAACGTATATTTATTTGATACAAGAATCATTAATTTGATTTAACTATTATATTTTTTTATTTAGTAAACATTTATTTTTCGTAAATAAGTGTTATATCGGTACTTATTCAAACAATTATTAATTAAAATTTAATAGGTAGATTTTTCTCTCAGAGTATAGATAATTTGAATTTTTAGATACTTCGACAAAACCATTTTTTCCATTTAGCGAATTTCATACCGCATACTGTCTAATATTTAAAAATTATCTGATTGTAAATGAAAGTTAAACAAACTGTTTAAACTAATGACAGTCAAAATTATTCTTTTGCATTACAAACAAGCGAATAGAATGTCGTTGGAGAATGTAATTCAAAGCACAAGGCTTTGATGTTTGTTAGGCGCGGTCTGCGTAAAGTTGCACCTGGATTATTCTCATACACGGGTTATAGCGGAAATAGGATGGTAAACGAGCGCGATGTGTGAATTTTACGGCACACTGAGCACTCTCTGTACTTGAAAGAAAAGCGAGAAACCGGAGAATATTGTCGGATGAGATTACAGTTTTTTTCGACTCGACTCAACATGTTATTGCATAATAAACATTCAAATTTTAAGCTTTCTGTCAATTTCCATAAGCAGTTACGCTTTGGTTAATTAACCAAGACTGACTTTATTGGAACTATGTGTAAATAAAATTTTTTTTAATTTAGCTCACGCGTATTTAAATAAATAATTCATACTGAACAATTAATTTTTTCTAAAATTTTGATTATTTTTCTAATATATACATTATTATGTGCATCAATTCTTAGATGATATCGACAGAATTAGATAATTTCAACGGATACTTTAACGTCTTCTAATTTGATGTACATTACAATGTACACTGGGTCTAAAGGGATTAATTCGTATTGTGCATTGTCACAAGGCGTGTCCGACGGGCAATTAAGGTGATGGCGCAAACATTATTCCAGGTCTTCTTATCACTTTTGTATTAATTGCAAAACAAACATGTGCGTGAATTGATTGAAACCTATCCACTTTTCTTGCGTGTTGATAAATATTTGTACGATCGCGTTCAAGCGAAATTAATATTTCACATCGATAGCACCTTGTTCGAAAACGGGGTAAACATTCACGTAAACGTTGCCACGTGCGCAGTTTATATTCAGTCTAGCACGATTTACTTCATTCCCGAGATCAAAGCGCGATGACGTTGACAATAGCGCTTTTTTACATTAAATGTGTGCCGACGCGGTGATAGACTACTTTGGTACACATTATTGATGCACGCGTAAACCCACGTGGAGCTACTTGTTTAATAAAGTTAGTCTTGCAATGAGTGTACTTGGCGGTATCCCTCGACGTATGCAACTTTTTATTATACTGGGTCATTCGATCGATCGACTTAACATATTGGCGGTTATTAAAATGCATAGGCAAATAAGTCATGACAACTGGACTGTCAGAGATCTTGCGTATACTTCGGTCTATATCTGACATAGTTTCGTCCAACTAGAAACTATCAACGAGGCGCAAAACAGGAATGTCGTTTTTGTCTAGCGTATGTTTCAGATTTAGGAAATTTTAAGTATCTTAAGCAAAAACGGAAATTTAAAGAAATAATACAAATTCTATATGAAATAAAGATGGAATTTGGAGTTGATATAACATATTCTCATCTATCATAGCAATTATTTTTTGCACAATGTGTGATAAAACGGCCGAACGACATGACACAGTTTTGTCTAACTAGAAACTGCCAGTGTGGCGCAAAACAAGAATGTCGTTTAATGTATTTTTCAGATTTCTCTAGGAAACGTACTATTAAATTTAACGATTTAAATATTGTAAGTAAAAACGAAAATTCTAAGAAATAATGCAAATTCTAAGCAATAAAAGTAGAATTTTATGGGGCTGATGTATCCTCATTTATTATAGTAATTATGTTCTGACTCGAACAAATAATTGAATAACATGACATAAAGGACAATGTCCTTTCATCATTAATCACGGTACGATCGATATCTCAAGAGGCTGGCTTTTAGAAAGGGTCGACGTAGAAAAATGTAGACTTAATATCTCAGATCTACCGCTGTGGCTTTAATAAAACGTTTGTCAAACGATTTGTGCATTTCCGTGCATAATGTTTATTAATCGAATTTGCTTACTACGCGTAGGTCGCGTCAGCCTACCTGCGGTAAAGGCGAAAATTCTAATAAGGGTCCACATGAAAGCTATCATCAGCGCCAGAGTAATCACTTGGAAGTGTATAGGGCCAAAAGCACACCTGCCCTTCGCATTTTCACCCGAATAATTCGCCGAGAACTCTGCTCGCCGTCCAATTTTTGCGCGCCCGTGGCTGAGAATATTTAGTCGTTAACATTAGCGTCATTAACGGCGCGATAATTTTCACGTGACAATTATAAATGTGCATGTTATACACACTTATAATATACAGGATAGGCCAACTGACGATTTTTTTAAATAAAATAACAATATTAATTACAACTTAAATATGAACGATAATAAGTGAAAATCGATCAAGAAATGTTTAATACAAATAAGAAAAAGCTATATTCGGTTAAAGCCGGGAGCGTTTACTGGTTCTTTGGTATGATTGGTTTTTGCCATTAGTTCTTCTGGATCTAAGTGTAGAAACGTAATTAAGAATCACTGAGCGCTCACTGAGTTGCTTTGTTCGTTGAACGCAATCATCATTCAAATATATTCACAAGGAAACTGTCGAAACTGATTTTAATGAACTATCTTTCACTGATTTTAATGAACTTTGGCTATGTAGAGCAAAAACTATAGAGTTAAACCTATATTTTTTATCTGCTTATTTCCAGGGAATGGAAGTAACTCGTTAACGAAGTTACAGTTACAAGTTACTTTTTTGGTAACTTTACTGGTAACTGCGTTACTCCTTTTTTTTAGGTAACTGTAACGTAGTTACATTTTTTTGATAACGGTAACGAATTTTACAGTTACTTTTATCGTTACTTTTCACACGATTGGACACGGTTCAATTGGACACACGCCACTCATAGCGCTTGAGACTAGAAAGCTCTAGAGTGGGTATAAAAAGAGTGACGCCAATTAACCGGAAGTCGCCATTGTGTGTCCTACCTCTATGACGCAACTATGATGCAATTCCTCGTCTTAACCTCTTCTTTCTTTAACGTTGTCTTCTTTCTAACAATAAGGACACTTAATGACGGAACCAATCAGCATTAGACACATGCATCGGCGCCACTCTCTTAATATACCCACTCTAGAAAACCTCTGGCACCCGTCCGTTGTGATTGGTGGTTGTCCATTTTAAAAAAGTAACGGAAAAATAACGAAAAGTTACTTTCTCAAGTAACGGTAACTGTTACTTTTAAAAATCGATAACTAGTAACTTGTTACTTTTTCTACTTGGTAACGAGTAACGAGTAACTTGTTACTTTTAAAAAGTAACTTTCCATTTCCTGTTTATTTCAAGGTTTCGAAATAATACTTGGGGAATAAATTAAACAACAAAGAAAATTAAGCCTAGGAGTATAGCGCAGTTAGAGAGGTGCAAGTTGTGTGTGTGTGTGTGTGTGTGTGTGTGTGTGTGTGTGTGTGTGTGTGTGTGAGATGCAAAAATTTTTATTACTTAACAAAAAAAAATAATGTCATGAATATTCCAAATTGTACGTTTCAATTCGCTTTGATGTCCTCTTCAGCAATGAAATCACAGAGATTTCGAAAATTAGTTCAGTAAGGTTGCACAGATTGACAAACCTAAAGTTATGCACAGATTGACAAACCTAAAGTGGCACCTCAAAAACTGAAAAAATCGAGAAGCTTTGAATATAATTATTAACTTAATAAATCTGCAAATTAATGCGATAAATAAATTTTATATTAATGAGGTTATCCTTCTTGTAAAGTAATAAAAGTTTTTACATCATAACTTGCGACTTTCTAACCGCACTGTGCTTTCATTAGCTTGGATCTTTTTTGTTTGTTGTGTTAAAATTTGAGTATAACTTTTACATTTTAATTTTAAATAAAAAAATTTTTCGAAAAATACACTATTATTAAGAGTATAAAATACCATAGAACTTTTGTATACAAAATTTTTTCATATATCTCATAGTTTCGATATATTCGCTAAAAATGAAAAAAAAAGTATTATTTTCGAAAAGTTATTTTGACCTTTAAATCTTGAGATAATCAGATAATAAAAATATACGAGCCTAGTATTTTTTGATGCTCTACAACAAATTCAAAACTCATCAAAATCAGTGAGAGACAGTTTCGACAGTTCTCTTCAGATATACCATGACATTCCATTTCCTATGATTATGTATCAAGAAATTAATATTTAAGTTATATTTCATACCGTTATTTCATTTTGAAAATCGTGAGAATTCTGTAGCCTACTTTAGTATAATGTCGAGGGTCGCATTTACCATTTGCTGAGGTTCTTAATGATTTTTACCGCTACCGTCTATTCTTACTATTGTTCTACAAATTATTCAAACCTAGTGTAAAACCGCTTGATGTAAATATTGCTTAGCCGTAAATGCAGTTTACCGGTGTCACACAACTTTTTGCTGAAAGATTAAATAGAATTCCGCAGTTGTAGACGTCGCGTTCACTATCGAATCGGGCTCTCGTTCAACGGAAACAAAGCCACGTGGCGTGGAAGCACGGTGTGCTGTCGCTTCCGACAGGCAAACTCTGTGGAATGGATTAAACGCGTTTTATCGAATGAAGAAAGATACGTCGTCATTGCAGCGCGTATTGAACGGCCGCGCGATCGATGCGCGTTTAGCGTGTAGACAGAGGGAATGCGGAGAGAAAGCGATAGATGTATAAGGAGAGAGAGAGAGAGAGAGAGAGAGAGAGAGAGAGAGTAAGCCTAGAGAGAGGCAGTTCAATGGTGGAGGCTGTGGTTGCATGGATCGCCAAAATAACGTAGTAGGTCAGTCGGAAAAACCAAAAGAGGAGCCCGCCGCTCGTCTTTTGGTCTCGCGATTTTCGCATCAGGTCGCTCGGAAGAATCCGCGACTCGGAAGACCCACTTTTTCGAGAGTTACGTCGAAAGGGTCGCAACCGTTCATCGCGACCATCCCGGACGATTTAACTTGGCGTTTACGACCGGCGAACACGGAAATATCGCGCGTTCGTGGGCGCAATCGGAAATTTATGATGGTCGCGATAATCAGGGACACGCGCCTCCGTTGTGCGATATAATCCGCTGATGGTGCGATTTCGCACGCTCTTGAACAACGACAATGTGATAAAGGAGATGGTACTGGGTGTACGACAGCTAAGAAGGTTATTGCTACTTACAGTACGTGTCGGTGGTGAGACGATCGATGGTATCCTGCTTGAGCTTGCTGTTCTTCTTACCCATCTCCGTAGCCTGGAGCCGTGTGGAATCTAACGCGAGCGATTTACACCGATCCTCTCTCGCCGAGCCGAGAACTTCGCTTCTACTCCGCTGGATCTCTTTCGTTGCGGATTCTCACCGTCCTCCTCGCATCTCTCGATTTCGCCAAGTTGCAGCCGACGGTCCGAGAGAACGGCGGAGGAAAGGAGCTCGAGTTCCGACGGATGTGCCGAGAACGACCAGAGAATACGACGCTTCCGCGTTGGTTTACGAGGACAGAAAGGATTTGCTGGACGATGAAGTTTCCCTCAAGGCGCGAGACGTGAATCGTTCCTCCGTGAAAGCCCGCCGTTCCCTCACCGAGTTCCTTGACTTCTGTTTCGTATATAACTGCGAAGATACTCTATCGAATTCTACTCGATAAGTTTCTTCGCCTGCTGTGCAACTTCCTCCCTCGACCCGGTCCACCCCCACCTCGACAAGTTCGCCGGTGAATTCAATTTGAGGGCTGATGGTGTTTTGCAGAATGGCGAAAACTTTCTTCCGGACGGAAGAATGCCGTCTGGACTTTTCAATAAATTTGCGTTTCTGCCGAGGAGCACGGCGATGCCGAATTGCGAACGGTAGAGTTTGATTTAATTTCCTCGAGGCGACAGAGGGACGAAAGCGTACTTAATCGATTTAATTACGACTCGGGGTTTGGTATCACTCGCGTCGTTTTGCTAACGGAGTCGATTCGTTGATACGCCTCCCACGTAGATTTGCCTTTCGATATTGCTTTTCCTCTGTGGAGAAGACAAGGGGAAATTTTAATGAGAACACGAGCTCTCCCAATAGTGGAATCGCAGCTTTCCATTTTTCTTTCGCACTTGATGCGCCAGTTTTGAAGCGTCAGCACGGAAATTAGAGCTAGAAATTAGAGACCTAATTGTGTTTGAATCGCGAATTATAGGTAGGTATTTGAGGGGAAGGAGAACAATTTTCCGGTGCGATAAGCTTCGCGGAATCATTAATCCCACCGCTTGGTCTCTCCGGTTGAAGTTAAAGTGCGCCGACGAGCTTCAATTCGCAAAGATTCTATCGGAAAATTGAGACGACCTCGGAGAAGGCTAAGGAACGTTGCAGTTCATCAAAATAGTTACAAGTAGTCAAGAGAAATTTGTCCCTGACTACTGAATTCGATTTCATCGAATATCCGCAACGACTTTTATCTATCGAGAACGGCGAAATATTCGAGTTTAATGCAAATGAATGCCACAAGCAAAGATATAATGTTGTTTCAGATCGAGCGTATTAAAGTTTCAAAGATCGTAAGACGAAACGACAGGTACAGGTTACTTTCAGAACTTGTGCTACCCAATCCCTTTTGGGCCATTATGTGAAGGGCTCTAAAGGCCAACGGCGTTACGATATCTTCAACCTTATCCCGGGATTAAATGGAATTTCCACTAAATGTATTTCCTTAGCTCTGTCGCTGTCGCGATTCGCTTGTCCTGCTACGACCGCCTTTAATCCTATCGTTTTCCGGATGCCATGAAAGAATATATATCAACCGTTTGTTACACTGAAGCGATAACCATTACAATATTTCCCTTTCGCCTTCTCTGCCGTTTATTGTCACTACGGATTTTTCAACTGCTAATAAAATAAGATAAAAGTATGGAAAAATATGGAGCTATTTAATTCCTCGAAGCTGATGGTAATTCTATGGAAGCTACTTAATTATATTCTTTATATTACAGCTGCAAATTTGAATTATTGTTATTAATTAAATTAACCGAATAATTATTAATTATTGAATTGTTGATATTAAATCATTATTAATTGAGTTGATGTTATTGTCATTAAATAAACTTAGTACTCGCATATAACACATACTTATTCTTCTTTATAACAACTGAATTCACCCAATTATAAATCTAGAAAATGACAAACAATTCAATTTTTTTATGTTATATCTGCAAATTTGGATTATTGTTAAAGTAAACTTCTTTTTACGAGTTATGTCATTTTGATTAAAATTAATTAGTGTCTTTTATTCAACATAAATGGGTTTCATAGATCCAAAATCAACTATGTTACAAATTTTGACGTCAGCTTTGGAAGATTAATATAATAAATTTAATTACACACACAAAGTTTAATTTGACCTTCTTAAATACTTACAAAATGGCGGACTCTTAAATTAAAACTCGATAAATTATCATTTTTTTTTAAGTATAGTAAAGAACGCGATCAAGGAAAGAATTAAAAAAATATTAAAGTAATTACGTTTAAATTGCGGGAATTATATATATGACAGAAGAAATATATAGACTCGACTTTTATCAGCGTATTTATCGCGACGTCGTTAGTACCAGTGAATAATGACTCGCGCCCTTTTCCGCTTTCTATATCTATTCCAATCTCTTCGCAGCGCTTACCGTCGGGCGGTTTAATTGAGTCACGATTGAACGCAACGAAAATTCTCGGCTTAAAGAAAAGTCCCGATTCGCGGAGATTGAACGGGAATGGAAAATACGGTCCGACACACGCCGTGAGCTGATTCGGAATAAAGCCGTTCGTCGTTGGAACTTCGTAAAAACTTAGGTTGGAACGGAATAACAATGGATGAACAGGACGTGCAGTATTCGCGCGAAAGAGTGGATGGTGGGATGAAGTTACTGTAAAGTTGAGGGCAGCCTCTCTTCTTCTTCCCTTTAATATGGAGATCTCAGTTGCTTCTGAATGACGTATGCGGCGCGGCAAAGAAGAAGCCAAAGAACGAGGAGTTGAGCGAGATCTTCATTCTCGGGAAAAATTCGCGAATGCAGAATGCAGATCAGTCGGCTAAATGCGAATTCGCGTCACGTCGCGGTCTCGCTGTGGCGCGTAGCGTCGCGTCGCGACCCCGTGAAGTTCAGTTAAGCGCGTCCGATACCGGGAGAATTTTGATTCATGCGTTGTTCATGCCGCGTCGCGTGAACGAAATTGCGGAAGTGGATCTGCATGAGAGAAGCGGGACAGCAGCGGGCGACCCTGTGAAATTCGGGAATGTCGAAGATCAAGAGGAAGAGAGAGATAGGGAGAGAGAGAGAGATAGATAAGGAGGGAGGGAGAGGGGGGAGAGAGAGAGAGTCTTGCTGAACGATTAGTTTCTGGTCGAAGTCGTGTTGTACCCTTGACCTCTCGCTGATATGACACCTGGATGTACGTTTCCTGTATGGAAAGAACGGTTTTGCTGAAGTTAAACTATACCTATATATGTAAAAATTTAGCTAGAAATAGATCTAAAAATAATTTGGCAGGGCCGTCGAAATAATTATATAGGGTGCTTAATTTTTAGAGAACGGGAATCTGTTTTTAAAATTTTTCAGGAAATTTTCCTTGAATAAAATTTGTTATTTCATTGTATTTCTTGCCTCAAAATGTAATACTGTTTCAGCACCACTATAGTGGTTTATTCTATAGGAAGTAGTCCCATTCTATAACGTTAATTTGGTTGCCAGACTATTAAAATTTTTACAGCATTGTCTATCATGCTTGAGATTCCTATGTAATTATTTCGATGATTCAACAAAATTACTTTCAAATTTGAATCTACATATATAGCTAAATTTTTAGATAACAAAATCATTCTTTCCGTAAAGCGTGCATTTTGATACGGAAAGAACCGTGCTGAAAAACTCGAAAAATTTAACTAGACTTGATAATAATTTTATTGGATTATCAAAATAATTATGTATGACGATAATCAAACTGATTGCTAGAATGTCAAAACTTTTTTTTAGCCGCATTGCTTAATAAGCTTGAGATTTCTACGTATTTATTTTGATTATCTAACAAAATTATTTTCAGATCTGAATCTAAATAAACGTTTAGATACTTCAGCACAATTGTTCTTTCCATATGAAACATGCGTTTTTACACGGAAAGAACAATGTTAAAATATCTAAAAATTTAACTGGACTTAATAATAATTTTTTCTCGGATCATCAAAATTATGTACAACGCTCAAATTATAGTTGTTAAAGAACGTTAAACTTTCTTTAAGCAGCATTACTTATCATGCTTGAAATTCCTACGCAACTATTTTGATGATCCAATAAAATTGTTTTTTAGATTTAAATCTAGCTAAATTTTTAGATTTAAGCAAAATCATTTTTTCCATATACGTTTATTATTACGCTGTAACATGCAATCGAGGTGAGTGTTGATGAAGGAAAGATTCGAAGAAACGCGAAGCAGAAGCAACTGAACGAGGAAATACGGGAGCAATTTCTCGTTCTCCAGCTCGCGAATTCTCTTGAGAACGTTTGTGCTGAAAGGCCACGGAAGCCTGATTATCGAGAGACCCTTTCCTGTCGCGGCAGCCCATTCATAAAACACACCGGATATCGACAAGTGCACCGCTCTCCGAGG
>NW_017257753.1:3111867-3177370 GCF_001594055.1 Mycetomoellerius zeteki
CAGCCGATAGCGCGCGATAAAAGATATTATCGTTGTGTGCACCAGCAACTCGCGCAACTTTCACACAAAACGTCGATAGGTCGGTGGAGAACGCGCCATCGAAGGGCTCTGAATGAAGACAAGCGCGGGGAAACCAGCTGGTGGGCGGGAATCTTGCGCGTCATTCGTGAAACGTGCTCGCTATCAACAGGGACCATCGCTGGGTCAAGATTAGCCTCTGGGCAGATTGATGAAGATACCAGCCGGAATATCCGCGTTCCGATAATTTGCTAGCAAATACACTCTCCTCGATCGAAGCTCGTCGGCATTTCGACTATTCGAACTGTATCGATTTACCACGCGATCGCATCGCAAAGCGATCGCACGCGCGAGATTGGCTCTGTTACACGCCACTTGACACGATTAACATAGACAGACGCCGCGATCGGAAATTGGCGAACCAGAGCCTGTATCCAATTGGTCCCCCTGCGTTCACCATGGACCTCCACGCTCGCGCGCGTTCTCGTGCGAACCTGTGCTCGTAGACGCGTTCCTCGGCAAGTATTCTCTCCGGATACTTGATGGTAAATAGGATTTCATTCATGAGTTCTCAACCGCTAGGCGAGGTGCGTTCGTCGGCGAAGCGCGGATCAGTGACGTCATAGCGTCGCGGCGCCTGGCGTCAGACTGGCTCGGCGATGACATTACGTGGATGTGTACTGGGGGGTTACGATAGCGCAAGCGCACCACTCGAACCTGAGGAGGATGCTCGACTATCCACCCTCCCGTTCTCTCTTCCAGCACAACGGTTCCACCGATCCAGCCGCCTTCGATCCTCCTCGCGTATTCACTGTCTCTCTCACATCATCGTGCAGACGCTCTCTCCGTCTCAGTCGATCACATTCTGCGTCGTTTTCATCCCTGTCTCTCTTTTCCCGATTTTCCCAACTGCCTCCCACCTATCCTCACCCCTCCCGCTCTTTTCTTTTTCTTTCCCCTACTGAAAACTTTTCCTTCTCGGCTACACGCACGAGTAGTGTGCCGTCTCCCTCGATTTCGCACTCGCTTCTCTACACGCCGTCTCTTTCGTGGATCCGTTTCTACCACTTCATCCCTTTTCTCCCGTTCTACCCTGCGCCGAGATGCCCTTACTTCTTCACTTCCATTTTGACCATAATTCTCGTCTTACAAATATTGTTAGCACCCTCGCTCTTTCGGGAGAAACTTCGGCCCCCCGACGCGCTCCGTAAAGTTCCATTATGAAATTAACTCGAATATTCGTATTCACGAGAAGAGTTCGCATTTTTATTATTATTTATCATAGTCATTTATTGTCCAGTCGTCGCCACCGCCATCCATTCCCGTTTCCAACTTTGTCATGAACTGTAATAAATATTACTTTGTTCGGCTGTCGTTTTGCAGTTGGAATTTTTATTGTTGTTTTTAATAAACTAAAAAAAGCAAGGAAAAATAAAGATGCTGTATTCCCAGGTAGAATATATAAGTTATAATAATGCAGGTTCCTTACTTCAAAAGTGACACAACTAAAAAAAATGTAGTTCTTGAATCATTACTATGAACGAGTTAGATAAATATTACTCTGTCGATCATCAAAAATAAATGAACTTAACTTTACAGTCCGTCAGTCAAATAATACTTGTGTTGTTCTAAAGTGTTGTTTTCAAAGAAATTTTAATATCTCTTCTAGAGTAACTTTTTGAATTGTGTCGTTTTTCATAAATAAAAAAGGAAACTTCTACAGAGAACATTTACAGTTAAGACAGTTAATTTTATACCTCACAGTTTAAGGAAGAAATTGTTTTATTTTTAATTTAATCATTTTAGTTGATTAAAGTAAATATAAACTTGGTAATATTTCAAATTACGTCACGTTTGATGAATTATTCCGGATTTATTATAATTTTGCAGGACATCGAAATTGTTATAACTGAAAAACTATAATTAATTTTTGTCCTAATCACATTTGCGTTTAAAAATCATATTATGTACCATCTTTAATAATAATTTGAATGTTAGTTGCGTTTTTACCATTGAGAATGGCTCAATTGGAGTTAAAACGTATGTTGTAGAGTTATTGTTTATTGTTTGACATTTTAACGTTAAAGACGTTGTTTGGCTTGTAGCCCTTCATCTTGTCTTTTTAAAAAAATCATGATTTTTTTTAAGGTTTCTAAAGTGAAAATGACAAAGGTAATATTTGTTCATGTTTCTAAAAATATTTTCTTTTTATCGTTATTATTTGATTATGTTAATTTTCTGTTAAGTTGGAAAATAGTCTTTCCTCTTTTTGAAAAACTTAACTTTTTGAATTGTGTCACTTTTTAAATAAAGAAATGATGTCATGAAGACGGGATTATTTGTCACTTATAGATTTATGTACAAATGACAAATGAAGTTATGATGACTTCCTATCATTATAACTCTGTGTTCTATCTAGAATACATCAATATCTTTATTTCAAAAGTGAAATAAATATATTGTGAAAAATGATATAGTGCAAAAAATAAAGAAATGCAAAATTTAATGCGATTTTTCTTCGTACGATATGATGACAAGATCTATCACTGTTGCGCTGTCAAATATTTTAAAGAATTAAGAAAGATTAATGAAACGATTATGCCACGGTCCATTAACTGTTTTATTCCGATGAAATAAACAAAGAAATTACAATGCGGGTAAGAATGAAGATCGCGAAAAGTGATACGTGTAGAATTTCGAAGCACAGCGAAAGTTTTTTGACGCAGTGTTTTACCGTGATGAGATCAATTACTTAGAAACACCATCAGTTGCTGTAATTCTACGTAGAATTGGGAAAAGCGATACTCCTGCGAAACATTTTTCGATTGAACGGAACTTAAGAGGAGATGTGAAGAAAATACCAACGCCTGCGGGCAATATATATCGCCGATAGCGGATTTTCGCATCGACTGTTCTCTAAGTCTGTAGATACATTGAATTCACCGCGATGGATTTAAATCGGCGCGGATTCGCTGGCAGACCCATGAATAAAAGAAAAGGTTGCGTGAAGTATCACAGTAGCTGATTCGTTGGTTCGATGACAAAACGGTTTATTTCAACTTCTACCTTTATTTCCGATACCCGGAGGTCCTGTTTACATTGCCGCCTTATTACGTACTCGCTATATATTGTTAGATCTTCAACGACAAATTACTCCCTTACTTCAAAATTAACACAACTAAAACACGCGACTTTTTTAGTTATGAACATGAATGAGTTGAATGAATGTTACTCTATCAATCACCAAAAATAAACTAATTTAATTTCTTAAAAAATCGGAAAAATTGTCACACACAACTCAAGCCATGACGATTTAAAAACAATTGTCATAATTCGAAAAGGATAATTTTAAGAATTGTGAAGCGAAAGTGATGAAACTGTTATCTTATCATGTTAAGAACATATTATTCGATTAGTAAATAATTTTCTGCCAAGTTAAAAAATAGTTTCTCCCTTTTTTGGGAAACTTAATTGTTTATGTATATCTCATTTTTGAAGTAAGAAAGTGATAATCAAAATAATGGCTGATGAAATTTTATGAACGAGAATCACTTTTCAGGAAGAATATTACAAAATGTTTTTTATAGACAGCTTTTTATAAAATCGCAGAGTAGAACGTTACCATGTAATACTTTTTTACTCTTAATCCTTTACTTATGATTGTAATCAATCAAGCGTCGCTGCGGTAATAAATTCTCAGCGACGGCTAATTATCTCCTAGTGATAATAGCTTCAAACGCGCTACGCGCTTTTTTCCTCTCAAAGTTCTCGTTTAAAACTCGTGCAGTTTTTCGCTGACTGTCGTTGGGATGCCTGGGATGCTCTGCAGTAGTTTGATTTAATCCTGTCTTTACCGACTAGCCATGAAGGTCGTAACTACCATCGTGAGTATGTATCAGCCTTTAGAAAACACAGCATTATCCTCTCCCTCTTCCATACCCTCCTCTTCCTCCTCCTCCTGAAGTAACAACAAAAGTGTTCGATGGCTTACGTCGAACGGTAACGAACAAAGCGTAAACGAAAGTGGAGCATGTCAGCAATCGTCCACGCCTGCAGTCCTCGGCATAAAAACGTCGATGATCCTCTCCCTTGCGAAAATGGAGCCGCGATCAACAACAATGTCGGCGACAATAACAAATACATTCCCGTGGCGCTGGCGTAAAGTGTGATTCGTCACATTGTTTACAGCTATCGCGATCCTACGGTGAATAATTGCCGCATGTCGTCTCGCCCAGCGAGTGGCCGCTCCGTTTCCTCCGCAGGACGATTCCTCAACTTCAGCCATCGCGCGAGCTCCCCCGATCTGCGTCCGAGAGAGGAGATACGTTGATAAAGCGAATACCCTCGGCGTAATTGATGCAACGTCATGAAAATGATATTTTCGTACGATGACAAATGTCATGCGAATCGCATTTTACGGCGGATGAATTCTTATATTACTCGTCCGCAATTTGTCCGCGTTGAAGGTCTTTTTTTTTTTATTTTTAACGCTCCGCTGTTATTTGCTTAATGCATTTTTGATGGCTCGCCGTCGTCTGCTTTATTAAGATTTAAGAAAAAGGTGAAATACATCTCGCGCGGGGAATGAAGCTCTCTCTCTCGCTGCGCTCCGCGAAATTAAAGTCATATCTTCGACCATCCACCCGCCGGATGGGAACGCGCTAACGAGAAAAAGGATGGAAATGCAAAAGCTCGGAGCAATATGTTGGTTTCGTTTATGAACGATGATAAATATTTACACACGTATTTCTACATATAAGACATTATAAAGACGATCTTTTGAAATAAGAACCGATTATGAAAATACCGATTATGAAAATACCTATGTCTTTTTCTCTGAAAATGTTTATGCAAATTAATATAATTATTTCAAATGTTGACCTATTATTCTAGTTTTTATAACTGTTATATAATTATAATGGCTTTCAATTACTTATTCTTCTTATGAAGCTGCTTTTTCGTATTTCACTTAATGAAGTACACTCTCTTTAAGATTCTCATCAATCTCGGTCATTCCTTTCCGCGAGAAGCAACAAGAAATGCAAAATTCCGTTGTGCAACAGGATTTTCCTTATCGAAGTGATGAAATTGGAAGGAAATTTCAGTGGTATTTTGGCAAGTCTTCACACCCGAGCATCGGGCGAAAATTTGCGGTAAAAGCTACTCGATTCGCCGATGAAATAAATCGTGGAGGAAACGTGACTCTCGTTCCTTGGAGGGATATATGATTCTATTTGCGGGAGACAAGCGACGATATGTGCAAGTCCCGTATGGCGGCTTAGCTAGGGCGAATATGTTCTTAGTTTGGTTTGAGGTTTGCACCATTTTTAATCTTTTGAAAGTTTCTAGCCGAGTCAGACTCATGCATTTATCATCTCTCGCTATTTCAGTCATCAACCTAAATCTTAATCAAAGCTTTCACTATTTCATAGTCATTAAATTAAATTTTTTTTTTATTGCTCCTCGGCTGAGGAGAAAAGACGTCTTTAGCTGTAACCTTTACAGCTTTAGGCTATATGACGCAAAAAAACTAAACTAAATAAGAATAATGAACTATATCTATAATTAACACAAATATAACTACCAATTCAAATAATTCTATAAGGTCTGGTTATTCCAGCTTCAGATAAACTGACGTGGTAATTTACCTATTGGATAAACAAAAGAGTAAAAAAGTAAGAGCATAAGAGAGTAAGAGAGTAAGACAGAATGATGAACTGAAGTTTATCGAAAGGTAAACAAAAACTAAGATGGAACTGCCTTAGTCTTTTTAATAAAATTAGAAATAAACATCAACTTAAATATTAAGTTCTGTGATTGTATCAATCCATCGTCTAGGAATTACCATAAGACAGAAGGTGCGTTCCGTTTCACTCATAATGCGCATAATGTATTATTTTATCCTTCTTTAATATTTAATAAACAACAACGAGAGAGAGAGAGAGAGATAAAATGATAGGTACATCATTCGCATCATATGTGAAACAGAACGCACTCAAAGAAGAAGAAAACGATATGAGCGGGAGACGTTGGAGTATTCTATGCGGAAAATTGAAACTACACTAAAACGCACCTGGAAACCGTCGAAATTGCAGTGCCGCCGTATCTAATCTGAATATCTGCAAGCACAATGCATCGCTTAGATTTATGCACTTGTTTTGAATTTTACATTTTATTATTATCATCTTTTTTTTGTTATTTTCGTTCTCACGGTATTTCCCTGTCCGAGCGAAATGAAAAGCTTAAGCCGGCGGCAAAGTCGCGGTTATTGAATATTTCTGTAACAAGTAAAGCAATTACGAAAGTGCTCGAAAGTTGGCGCGAAAATCTGATTAGTCCGTCGCTCAAAAAATACATTTAACTATCTCCCAAGGAAAATTTGATCTTTCAAGCTGGCCTGAGAGTTTTGCGCCCGTGAAATCAAGTCGCTGCAACGTTGCGTTTATTTTTCCACGGTTACAGCGTCGCAGGAGATGCTTCGCGATGGTTTACTTTAGCGATAGCCGCGTTAATTGCGAAGTAAATTGCCTGCACTAGAACTCGACTATCTTTCGTCTGTACCTAGTTGAACTCGGGACTTAACGAGAATTACGTAGTCGGCGACACGGTTTGTTCGGTCCTTTGTTTGACCACGTTTGCCTGGTCTCCGTACTTCGAAGTGAGAGACAAACGGTAGCGGTTGGTCTCTTTTCAAACATTCATCCGAGAGAATGATTCGAAATTTCACGAGTTGCAGAACCCGCTTCGGACCGCCCACGCATTGCCGATGCTTCGTCCGACTAATTCACTTATTTGCATTAAATTTCACGCTCCTCGGTCAGCACCCGGCGGGATGAATCGTATTTTATGTGTTGGCATTTCGTATACTTAATTTAATTTCATCCCGCGTTTCAAAAGTGTGACGTGCGAATTTAAATAAATTTCGTTTACGAACTCAGTCGCTAGATCATGAATTACATGTCTGTCAAACGCAAGCTTCCAATCAAGCGTAATTCTTTTTCCTAGCGATGGTAATTAATCCTTTTAACACGATTAAAGAGATGTATGATAGATATATTTCAAAATAATAAAAAATTATCAAAAAATTACAGATTATTAATCTAGATCGTATTTAAAAGTAATACACAAAAATCTGTGTTTCAAGACTGACAAATAATCGGCGAGGAGTTTGCTTGAACTGGAAACCGTAAAGTTCACACCAAAAATATCATTAGACTCCACCTTGACCGGATGACTTTCTTTACTTAATGGTGTCGAACATTTCTCGATCGATTTTCACTTAAAATTAATCCTTTTACTTACCTTAATCCCTTTTAGTACTGATCAGAAGTGATCAGCAGCAGGACCGCGTTATCGATGCAATCAATATATATGTGCTGTTCCTGATATACATTTCCAAGGCATGTAAATGCATGTGATTTACGTTTCGTGACTGTTGAGATAATTGCGAGTTAGCATACGGGCCTTCACAACAGGCGGCAATTAGGACGAGAGCGAGACGGCGCTCTGGCGCTGCTGGATCTCTGATTTATCGATTTATTTCCGGTTGGGTGTCTCTATATTCCGCCTCGGCACAGTCGCTTCTTCATCAGCGGCATGTGTGAGGAAATGTAACGCGCGCGCGTACGAGCGAAACGGCTTCGTTAGAGGTTCAGCCAACCGAAAGAGTCGTTAACTACCGGGCAGCAAAGTACACGCGAGCAATTTGCATGACCACCAATTTCGCACGCGCCATGCTTTAAGTGCGACTGATATAAACAGTCTGTGTCCCGGGTCGCCCACGCGGTTCCATTTACACCCTAATAAATTTTCAACAATAATTATTGGACGTTCAGCCCTACCAGTGCACGTTACGTTATGCAATATCGCTGCTTAATTGAATTATGTTACTCGTAACGTGCGAGTCGTTTTATATTCATCCTTGGAATTCCGTACAAAGGTATGTCGATATTATTATTCGTTCCCTTTTATTAGTCCCATCTGTAATGGGACAATGAGATTTGAATCTGGTCGATTTATTCGTGGAACGTGTTTTGTAATTTCAAGCAGTGCTATTTTTAATAGTAAATCCGTTTATGCTATAGTTAACCACATTATTAATCAGGTGTGTATAATATATATGTATATAAATACATATATGTACGTAAATTAAATTTGTGATCGAGGCGATAAATGTCTGCATTTAATTATAAAAAGAACGCGAATAATTAATATTTAAATATCGAATATCAATAGAATTCTATTTGATTCGTGCGCTTAAAGTAACTTGCGATATTATTAACTACCGAAAAAGTCTTCTAATTTATTTTTGCGTTTATATTTAATTTCGTTTTTATGAGTTTCCACTTCATAAATTCAATATTGAGAGAATTTGGATATTTGTAATTATAACTACATGTTATCATAATTATGATTATTACTGCTGCTAGTAATAATAACTGCACTGAAAACAAAATTTACTAAATTTTATTAAATATTTGTTTGAATAATACTAACAAAATATTTACTTACGGTAAATAAACTTTATTTAAAATAGAAATATTATACTTAAATTAAATAAATATATGTTTATGTTTAATAAATATTTCGTTATTGCTATTCAAATATTTAATAAAATTCAATAAATTTTTTTTATTGAATGTTTCCATCAACAAATATGTATGTAGTAATTGGCACCGAAAAAATGACTAAATTATAGTTAAATTATAATTGTAATTTTTATGATAATAATAACTATAATTTATAGTCATTTTTAGTGCCAATCATATATTTGTTGATAAAACATACATATATCGTTTTCTTACTTACTTCAAAAGTGATTAAAAAGAAATAATTTTCAAGTTATTATGCATGAGTTAATAATTACTCATCAAAAATATATTACCTAAGCTTTACAGTCCGCCCATCAAAGTACTTATTTCGTTCTTAATGTTTTCAAAGAGAGCATAATACCTTCTACAAGAGCGAAACATTTTGAGTCGTACCGTTTTTGTAAATAAAAAGGAGAATCTTCTACAAAGAACATTTAGAGTTAAGACAATTTTCGTGCTCAAAGTTTGAGGAAGAAATTGTTTTATTTTGTATATATTTAGTCATTTTAGTTGAGTAAAGTAAATATAATCTTGGTCATATTTCAAGTTATGATGAATTATTCCGGATTTGTTATAATTTTGTAGTGTATAAAAATCGTCACAATTAAAAAAATATATTTTTTAAGAGTTATAAAACAAAAATAACAAAATATATAACATTTGATCATCTTTCTAAGACCGTATTTTTAAGATTATGTTTATATTTTTTATTATTTGATTAGTCAATAATTTTTTATTAAGTTGAAAAATAATCTTTTTCCCCTTTTCTAAAGAACTTAATTTTTCGATTAAGTTTTTAAAATAAAGGAATATAGTTATTAAATATTACTGATATTATAGCAGTAATAATCATAATTATGGTAACATTTAATTAGAATCACAAATACCATAAGCTCTCAATGCAATAACAACTCCGCTCTCGTGACATCTTATTTTTCTTTTTAAGGTAAGTTCGTAACACTTTTCGTAAAAAAGAGATAATTAAAAAATGAAACAAATCATACTGTATCCTTGATCGACGTCTCCTTTGGTAAACAATGAATAATATAAAGTCCAAGTTAATTCGACAGGAGGAGTCGTACGACTTCGTAGTCGCCGAAAGTTGAGTCGAAGGGTAGAGACAAGGTACTCGTTTACCCCGTGGTGCCTTCGACGGCGAACGAAGCCACCCTGTATCGACCCAGCGACGCCCACCCAAAGAGCAACCCCCACCATGGATGACCTCATCCACCAGCGACCGGTACCATTTCGCCCAAAAATTCCAGAGCTCGGTGCGTCGCGAGCCAAGTCGCCGCTACTTTTTTGTCCGTGGCATGAGATTCCGACATGATTCCGAATGCGGATCCTGCATCCGCGACGACCGTTGTTGACAAATCGTGCAAAACCAACAAGCTGATAAATTGACTTTTCACGTGAATTCCCGATCATGTCCTCGTGACATGATATTACATTAGCCTTTAGTACACACGATGATTTTCCGGTTCTTTACACACAATGAATTCGTGTTTCGGGTTAATTTTCATTACTTTTACAAGTATACAAAAATTATTAAGTAATTCTTAAATATATTTTAACTTTAAAAAATATTTGTAAAGTTGTGTATTAAAAAAATGGAAAGAATAGAGATTATTATTTAATTAAATGCTTCTAGTATTTTAAAGAAAGAAATGCACAGAATATGAATGCTAATCGTGTATACTGCACTAAAAAAATTAATTACATCAATATAATATATATTTCTCTGGATAGTGCTAAGTAAACATTTAGTTACAGTAAATTTATTCAAAAATTAATGATAGTTAACTCTAATTAATGGTTTGTATCAAATAAATATATGTATATTTACATTTAGTAAATATTTACTTACAATTATTCAAACAAATATTTATTACTATTTAGTATTTCTTTCTTCAATTTAGGGATTGAATAGAACCGTTTAAATTGCTTCAATTGTTGTTTGTGCAAAACAAAATATTTTCTCGAACTTCATGTCGAATGATTTATCGCTAACAACATGGAAAAATAATTCATGAGACAACTTTGAATCAAAGAAAGCTATATAGTACAGGAACGAGGTGTAGGACCTTCTCCTCGAAAAATAAACTACATAAATCATCCGGAAAAATTTATCACGTCACCGTGCGCCGCAATCCCGCATATATAAAAAAATATGATAGAGACTGAACTTAACCGCCACCATTGGAGTCACCGGTCCCCACTTTATCGTGCAGACACATCGCACTGCTTCTGGAGTGATTTTTCTTCAGATATATATTAGAGAAATATTTCCCTCTTTCTTTCTTTCTATCCCCGAGCTTCTAATAAATTGTGATTGATTAATTCATTCATTCACTCATTCATTCATTTATTCATTCTCTTTTTTACTGACCAGAAGAGAGACACTGACATTACATTCGCGAGTGATGGTACACTGTCGACCGTAAATATCCCGGATGGCTACGTATTTCGAAACTTTATTATGACATACAGTATATATTCATTCTTGTAACACATTTCTCTCATAGAATATCTTTCCGTTATTCCCGAGAACGATGTACGTGCGCTTAAATTATTCCCCCGAACGATGACCCATCCATTTTACTGTGCACGCGTTGCGGTGTGGTTTGCCCATCTTGACATATTTATAGTAGTCGAAACAAACCCCTGACGCTTATCTAAATTATTTCCAAATAGCGGTCTAACGTTGGAGTTTTCGTTACCGCCCTCCACTTAACTCCGGCGAAAATCCCATTTTTTCCTGTTCTCCCGTTTCATCTGGTACCGCTTGCATCAGGAACGGTTTTCCCTGCAAAGGAAAGGAAACCATCCGCCGGAGATTCTCCCCGTCGCGCTTCCGCCTCCTGTCGCGTTTAATCAGTGCTCTATATTGCTGGAACGCGCGTGTTATATCCTCACGAAGCTTCACACGCGAGAAGGGCTTTATCGATCCGCGCGGTAAATATCAAAATTTCACGGACTGACGCATGACGCAAAAACCGATCGAAAGGAGAACTAATGGACGCGGCCTGTTTGCACGAGTTCTTTCCACGAGGCTAGGTACACCGAGCGCTCGTCATGCACTCGTCATCTGGTTCGACAGCGAGCTGCTGTCGCATTCGACGTGACGAGCGTTGGTTGAAGCACCTCACAGATATTTTTATTGGTTGTCGAAAAAAACCGGTAAATTGCTCGAAGAAAATATTTATTCAAGGAACTCGGGGGGGGGGGGGGAGGGACAGCGTAGAATCTAAAAAGTATGTGGAACATAATTTATTTCCTCAGAGAATAAAATACTTAGCCAGAAATCATTAGTCAAATCGATAGTCAAATGGTCGAACATTGTTTAATATTTTTGTCATTTTTTAACCTCAATATAATTTTTTCTATGTTAATTCAGTAATTGCAAACATTTCTGTAAAATTTATATTATTTTTCGGCCAAATTTACATAGTATTGACGCAAAGTTCTCTAGTAGCACAATTTATTGGTGTAACATATTAGCCCAATATGTCCCCAATGTGTGCCAATATTTAACTAATGTCTCACCAATAAATTGTGCTACTTATTCGAAAACGATACAACGCGAAGGACGATTTTACTGAAATACCTAAAAATTTAGCTACATATAATCTTTAAATTCTTTGGAGCAAAATCTGATTGTAAAAAGTAAAAATTAGGCCAGTTTTGAAAAACTCAAATTTCAATCTTAAGAGTAAAATTTTACTTTTCAGGGAATGAAATTCATTCTAAAAGTTTTAGAGAGTTAGCAAAATCGTTCTTTCTGTGTATTTGACGTAGAATTGACCGAAAGACAATAAAAATCTTATACAAATATTCGCAATTAGTCAATTAACATAAAAATAATTGTGATAAGATTGATGACAAAAATAAAAAACAATATTAGACATTGACTCTTACCAACATATCGACTGATCCATTAATCTTTTCTGGGTGAGTAAATAAAAACAGAGGATTTAAAAAGAAAAAAAACGGCTCAAAATGTCTCTCTCACATGTTTCTCGATTTTCAAGTAAATTATACACACCCTACAACTTTTACGTTCCATTTGCATAATAAGGATGAGGAGGATGCAGGGATTTTGAAAACAGAATAGACGTTTCTCTGAATTTATTTCTTCGCTCACACGCGCGCTTCGCTAAAGTCACTAAACGAGATGCGCCGCGTCCCGGGAAGGGAGATACACGTCGCGAAATATTCTTCGTTGGGATTTACGTATGCAAATACAGCGAAATAATATCACCATCGAACCACGAACGCGGACGGACCCGTTGCGACGAATTTAATTATCGATTTCCCAGAGAGAAATGAGAATATCTCTCTGGAGTGCAGCATCTATTTTCGAAACGCGATGCAATCAAGAGGTAGCGGTTTATTTCGGAGAGAGTTCGATGGAATATTATTATCGTAGCCAGCAGCGGTCCTTTCGTTAGATCCAAAAGGCGAGTAGTTTCGTATCGCTCGTTCGCTCCCGTATCATGATACGCTCTTTTCGTTCCTTCAATACGCGAACCTCCTTGAAATTCAATTCCCGTCCCGGGGAACGTGGAATGGGAAGCGTTATCGAGCGCTATACATAAATTGCTTAGGTCTAATCGAACGTAGCTTATCGACGTCGAAGATACATCGCGGTGTGTAAAAGATTAATGCCGATAACGCGGCGAAGACGAGACGTAATTCTCACTGGCGCTCGACAGCGCTTAATTATATAGCACTCACACGGAAATAAATCACGATGATTCATCGGAGCGGCGATAAAATATTTCTCGACGTTACTCGTTATTTTAATTGTCCGTAAGAGCTGCGGTATGCCTTTTGTGTGCGCCTCCCGTCTTCTGTTTCTGGTGATCCCGGAGTCTCTCTCGACGCGATCTCTTTCACCTCGATTTCATCCCGCCTATTCCCGTGGTTTCTCGCGGGAAAGATTCCCTTGTACAATCAGGTACTTGACACATTTCGGATTTTTCCTTTTTATCCGTCCTCCCTTTTCTCTCGCCTCGTCCGAGCGCTCTCGTTTAATTTCCAACGAGCGACGACGATCATTCCGCGACTCCGATGCACAAGTCTTATTGTCGCATTTCCGCGCGAATTCTGATAAGTTCTTCGCGTCGCACAGACGCATTGCGGTTCTCACTTCTCTTCCGTTCTCTCTCTTTCTCCCCCCCTCCCCCTCTCTTCTCTTTCTCTTTTTCTCTCATCCTCTTTGCTCTCTCCTTCGCATAAACTTGATTGACGACGTTAGAAACTTTTCCAGCTTGTACTTTGGAGCACGAAAGAGTCCTGTGGTACACTCGGCGATACATAGAATTCCTTGTCTTTTTATACTCTCGTCGTTATTTCATGAAATCGAGTTCGACATTTATGAACGCTTTCACGCTATCACCGAGCGAGCATATCGTTCGACATAGGGAGAGATAATCGGATATCGGCTATTTAATCAAGTTGGTCGATTTGATTCCCGGAGTGGTCAAACGTTGAAATTTTGCAGCAGCCAGTACCATGTAGACACGCCCGACTTTAAGAGCTAGTACGCAGGAATGTTTCGTAAATATGGCCGTGCCTCTGCAACTATTTCAAAGTTCACCGGTATACAGAGAATATGCATAGTTCGAATACTTTCTTGTAAATCGTAAGAATGAGAAGATTCGTAGGAAACGCCCAGCGGAAGATGAATGTCTTTTCGCCGACGTTTTTATCGATCGAAGAAACGATAAACGGCTATTTAATCACCGTAAGAAATTTTCATCAATTACTATTATCACCATCATACCCATACACACGCAAACGAGATTGTCCCACGTAATCGTGCACGAATGGCGTGTTCGAATATCTGGTTTATTTAGCAGAGTTTTTTTTACTCTTACAATGAAACCCTACGTTCACAGTTGCATAGTGCGTCAATCCTGCGCTAGATTCGAATCCTTTTTGTTCCACCGCTTGGCGACCGAGCGGTTGACGCCAGAATCGATGGCAAAAAATCCGTGTTAAACGCTGGCACGAGCCAGATGTCCGGGGGTCGCAACTGTGGTAGTTGGCGGGGTTGTCGTCGTAGTCGTCGGTCTAGGTATCGGGGAACGTTTCATCGGCAGGTTCCTACCGCCTTGCTCGTTCTTGACCCACGGCCACTGCAGAGTACGAATTAGAGTATTTCGAAAGTCTTCGGAAAAGAGGCAATAAATGTAAAATGTGATCGAGTAATTGATCACTTCCAGCAGATTGGCCAGCGCACGGAACACCTGCAACCGAATACGATGAATTAATGGACGGATTCATAATTGATGAAGTCGTGTATTAGACACGAGAATGTATATGTTGGAATTTAAAATCAATTATTGAGAAAGAACAAGCGGGAAAAAATAAATCCTGATCGACCGTTCTTGTATAGCGATAAAATGATAGGAATAAAAATTAGATTGCCAGAAAAGTAGAGTTGTTTTCGTAAATTAATTTTTAATTTGGAATTTAATTCTACTGTTAATTTTTATTAAATTGTAAGCAAGAATGAATGTGTTTTGAAGGTAATTGTACTAAAAAACAAATTGTGATTAACATTTTATTCCTTGACAAGAATATAATAAACGATTTCATGTACGATTTTTTACGCTAAAAGAAGAAGTATAGTTTTTAAAAAATTCCATCCCTCTTCAATTTAAAAAAATTCTGTTGATTGAGAATTTCTTATATAATAATGCAAATTCATTATAACAATTTTAATTAACTTTTCACAATATATAAAAATAAATGTAGCGACATGAACCTCCTTTTATTGTTTATACATATAAATTTATTGGCAATGTTTAATATGTCAAAAAATTACATTAACTTACAGTAATTCTGTTTCTCAGCACCTGAATGATATTGAGAATTTTTTGTATTTTTATGTATTTTATTCCGTAAAGTAAAAGGAAAAAGTTGCAAATTATTGTTTAAGTTTGTAGAGTTATTCATAAATAAAATCCTTTTTTAAATCTGTGGCTGATGGAATTTTTTAACTTACATTCTTTTTTAGCAGCTAATAATATAATATATAAGAATCACCATTTAGTTAAAAAATAGAAATCTTGTAAAAAAAAGTTGTAAATCAGTGTTAAATTATTTATAATTGAGAATATGCAATGAAAATATTTGGAATAAATCTCCTTACCTGGTAAGCATAATTGTTGAGATTGCTCTCGCTGAGCGTAACATTTAAGATGACCATAGGACTGACGCAGACTAAAAAAAGGATACTAGTGCTACCTAAGAGCAGCATGAGTCTCCGTTCTTCGGCGAAAGTTCTAGGATCCTCGTCGCTGCTGATAGTTCTCGATAGGGTCATTCTCCGGCGCCTCTCG
Organism: Mycetomoellerius zeteki; assembly: GCF_001594055.1. Lineage (NCBI taxonomy): Eukaryota > Metazoa > Arthropoda > Insecta > Hymenoptera > Formicidae > Mycetomoellerius > Mycetomoellerius zeteki. The sequence goes on from NW_017257753.1 coordinate 3,127,829, forward strand.
CAGGACCTTCTGTACACTATCATTATTCTTAGATTGAAACCGGCGAGAAGGATCGTTGGCGCCACTTTATAAACAACTTCTAATACCACCTTATACACCTGAAATACAGATTTGCGTCATATACGAAAAGTCCGTAAAATTAGAATTTAAAGTTAAATGTAATGTAGATGTAGACCATTTTAAGCTCGCACACACAAAATGAATGTAACTAAATATGCTAAATGTTCTAGGAATCCCGACCTTAATTTTAAATGTCAGATTTCTTTTTTGGCGTTAGATATTTCTATGAATTTAGAGCATTAAAGCATATTTTATATGTATATAACTGGTATTAATGACATTACAAGTAATTAACTCTAGAATACTATCGATATGTACACTGAGAAAAATGGTCTGGTTGGATTAAATAGTAATTCTGATGGAAAATGGACGAATTAGAATTTTCTGGTTAAATCTGTTAAAATTCTAGTTGAGTTAGCTAGAATTCTGATTGATTGATAATTATTCTGGTAAAAATAAAAATTCTGGTAGATTTTACTAAAAATATTGTATTAACCAGAATTCTGGTTATCTCAACTAGAATTCTAATAAATTTAACCAGAAAATTCTGATTCTTCCATTTTCAATCAGAATTTTTTTTCAGTGTAAATTTTATGTACAAGTGAGTGAGATCATTCAGCGCTAACCTATGCATCTTCATTAAAAGGTTCAATTTGCCATGCTAAAGGTTAGGACAAGGAACGACAAGATATTTAAAAATTTTATATATTCATATATATTCATTAGAATATATATTATTATATCCGCCATATATTCATTTAGATCCTCTATCAGTATTATAATAGACAATGTAATAAATGATTTCAATTTTCAAGCAGTTTTGTTGAAGACCTTGTTGTTATTTTTACGTTATTATATATTTTATTTAAGTGTTACAAGGGAACACACACACACAATTAGACTACATATTCCATATCATTACAAAATTGAATTTGATAAGGTGCTCATTCTTTTTTTTGTTTTAAGTTAATAATTAAATTATTTGTGTTTACAAAAATCTCTTTTATAATCTAGATTATAAATATTATTATAATCTTTTATTATTATTTTCTAGGATATAAATATTTTTTTATTAAAAATATAAATATACTTTAGAAAAATATAAATATACTTTATAAATGTAACATAGAAGAACTTATGTTACATGAATTACGAATGTCTTATCTCTTGTACGTATAATTTATGTATCAATAGAAAAATATTGTCATTTGAGAGTATTCTAAAATTAAGGAATAAATAGAGGAATTTACAACGTTACGTTTTGGTGTTGTCGGCTTTAAAATACCATTTCGAAGTTATTGCTAGAAAGAAGAAGCAACTTTGCCAGCGAGAAAAAAACATGAATTACCTGATAGTACCACGAGTTGAGAAACGTCTGATTGTCTCTCCTCTGGTAGATTAGAGGACCGTCGGGTGCCAGCAGACAAGTCGTAATTTCACCTCGAAATACACTCGGCAGATAAACGAGAAATGTAGCCAGAGGGATGAGCGCCACTGTTAGGTGAGGTGGTCCGCAGAGTGGCCGCGTGTGTTGCCCAGGATGACAGACGCTTACGTAACGCTCCACTGTCAATGCCAGAAGCATCATTACTCCAACCCCTACGCATACAATTAACCTCTATATCTCTCGAATATAATGGTATATCGAGTCGGCCTTAAAAGCTCTCTCCGTCACGTAGGCACCTGTGCGTTATCACACGCAATACACGTGGCGTTAATCGAAAAATTTTTGCAACACGTTTCGTCGCCTGTGCAGAATGGTTTAACATTCCTTTTTCTTCATGTCCTATTTTCTCTAATTCTCTTTCTTTGAAGTACGCCAGGGCGAACTTTTAATCGCCATAATCGTCGTAACTTACAAGATACGGAAAAGCCAAAGTTTTCCGTTGCGAGCGAGAAGTTCTGCAACGAGAGATCTTCTATTTCTTTCGGCGCTCAGTGTGGAGAATAGATAACGTAGATAAATTTATTCCTTCTCCCCGTTATGAAAATCATATCAGTAGTTTTCGCAAGAATGATATTAATGAGAGATAGAAAATGTAAGAGAAACAGGGATAGATGAACATATAGAGCGTTTGTTATTATTCTAGAGCAAGTCCTCTAAGAACATATATACAATAAAGAGTAATGGCAAAGAAAAAAATAAAACAAAACCAAAAATATAAGAAAAATAGGTACGAAGAAAGAAGATGTACTATAAACAAAATGAAATTAAATAATATTGAAATTTGTGGAGATAAATGACAAAATACAGCATGCGAGCAACGAAAAGCAGAGCTTGCTAGCTAAAGCTCGAAACTAAGAGAGATAGATAAATATCGCTATTTTTTTAATGCTCTAGAAATAGCGTCTTTTTAAGCGCTAAAATTAAATTCAATTGAAAATTTATTACAAGAAATAGAAACTGAATTAATAGAAAAAATAACAAATACTAATATAAAATAAAAAAAAAGAAAATATAAATATTACAAATACATAGAAATAAGAGATAAAAATTTTTTAATTCATAACAGAGTATATATATAAATGAATAATACGCAAGTGTAAGTACGAAAGAGAAAAAGAGAGAAGAGAGAAGAGAAGGGGGGAGAGAGAGAAAGAAAACAAGTCGATCATTTGTAGGCGGAATTTTTGCAACACGTTCCGCGGGATTCTCGTCAAGTTAATAACAATTCATCGTACCCAAACAGCCGTTTCCGAGGAAAAGCTCGAAGTGAGCGTGATAGAAGGCCTGGACCCAGCTATTCCATCCCCCGGTCTCCTTATGGATGAGCACCCTCAGCGCGAAAGGGATGCAGAAAAGGATCGCGAGAAGCGCCGCCGCGGAGTAACCTGGAACAAAAAGAGGAACGGAACCCGTGGTTAAGGAGGATAGTCGGACGAGGAAAAATAAGAGCGGGAGAGCCCCGAGACCGAGAGTTAACTTGATTTCATAAACCCGGAACAGCGGGCGAACGTTGCGTCACGATTCACTTAATCATTCTCGCAACTTCCCTAGAATATTCCGTCACCACGGTGGAATTTTTCATTCCGCCTCCACGGGGCCGTCGCGTAGAACGACGGAAATAGGATTAAATCACTCTTCAGGATCTATTACGGGATCCCTGAGTGTTCTTAGCCGTTTCCACCGTTTTATACTCGTCGCGCGTTTGATACCTACCAGTTTCTGACCGTTATGTTGATGCGTTCCTGAATGCGCACTAAAACGTTCCCATCATAATTCTCCTTTCCTTTAGCCAAGTCACTTCTAAATTTGCATATATTTCGCTCAATCGTTGATCGACGGTCAGTAGTTTTTTTTTTCGCGCGTTTCAATTCCAAATTAAAACTTCATCGAAATCCGCGAATTTAGACAATTGAAACGTGGATACGCGGTTTTTTTGCCAATTCTCATTGATTTCCTGTTTTCGTACAGTCGGTCGCTCCCCTCGTTGTTCCTCGTCTCTTGTTACGAGCTTTTACCGTCCATTGAAACCAATTAACACCCGTATTTACCGTTTCGTTCCGTGGAATTTCCTGAGCGCAATTAGATGTCGACGCTTCTTCCGCTTCGTAAATGTTGGATAAAAAATTGCTGACTTACTTCGAATATAAATGCGACGAAAAGAAACTTCTTCAAGCACACTAATAAACATTTGGTTACTTAAAACAGTTATTCTTATTTCGTATGAAATTGCCAAAGCTCTTTGCAAATTATATTTAGCATTAATATATTTATTGATAGTTATATAACGTGAATAAGAGATGCACATTATTCAGATTTGATGCAAGAGCGTCCCGTGTAACCATGTTATCATTGATCACAGTTATTCACAGCGACCGATGTTTACGTTTAAAAAAATATTGCTGTGAATTTAACATCATGCGGTTTATATAATTCTCACTGCATTGGTGTTAATATTAACACCAATATGATATGGATTTCAGCGGTGGAGATTTACACATTTTTGCCACCCTAGGCCCTGTACTTTTTGATCTTTAAGATACTTGGCGTCCCTTTCAGACAAATGAACAATAAAAAAAAGTTGGCTACCGTCGAAAAGTATCACTTTTCCACCAAAACACATCAAGATTTTATTTTTATACGCCAAAATACTACTTTAAGGTGCCACATTGACGAACATTACAACAATTGACAATCTTGCACAAAAATATAAAATTTACTTTAATTTTGGTACTTAGAAGGGTGACGTTCCGAGGCCTCATGGGCCTCTGTCTAAATCCACCATTGATGGATTTAACATCATGGGTTTTAAATCCACATCTTATAATAGTATTGATATAAACACCAGGGGTTTTCAATTCGCACCCGTTGATGTTTATATTAACACTAACACATTAAAAGTTATATAAACACCGTATAATGTTAAATCCGCACCGATATTTTTTTAGAGCGTAGTTTTTCCATTGGATGATCTCCGTGAGTTTTGTGATCAATCTCAATATGGTCAAACGACTCCCACCCTCTAATGCAGCTCTAATCGTTTCTGAATTATCTTCAACCAATGTACGACGAATGAACTTCAGTAGGTTGGTAAGGTTTTATCAACTCTTGTACCGACCAACCTCGAGCTTTCAACCGCCGATAAGCTCGACGAGCTTGCTGGTAACGCAAGCTTCTTCGGTCGATGATAACCGAGTGTTGGGCGGGAAATTCAACCGCTCACCAGCCGACTCTGTTACCAACCGACCCAGATCTCGCGTTCTGCAGCCACCTCGTAGAGCCTTCCCCAAGCGCTTATGAAACGGCAGTCACTTTAATTGCGAGGGAAAAGTTCTCTCGGTTCTTTCCTTTCCTAAAGTTTATTAAAGCGCGCGGTACACGCTCGTTGGAGTATGAAAGTCGCAAGAATCGTCCGGAAATTGGCTAATGCCGTGCGAATGAAAGTCGAGTTTTCCGTCCAGCTACGCGACGCGTCATGGAAGCTCGTAAAACTTTTACGTTGGTGCCGTCACATTAAGGCAAAATTGCGTCTTTCCATTTAAATTACGATTTCTCGTCTTTCGTCCGTCAGTAACAGTCAAGAGAGAACCAACTAGGTTTCACTAGGGTCTCTCGATTTCTTCGTTAAACGTTGAGTGAGAGTATAAGGGTTTAGTACTTCGATCTACTTCCTTGCTTTTATCATTTTTCTTGAAATTACTCTTTCGATGCGTGAACGGAACTCCGAGAATAAACACATACGTGCACAACATCGCAAGCAGCCATTTTGACAAAACAAAGGCGGGTACTCGAGTAAAATTATGCAATCCAAATAATGTTAGAGCATTGTTTCTTCATGTAATATTAATATTGGTTTATTGAAAAACTGAACTTGTGTGGAAAGTGGTACATAAGTTATTGCATTTTATTATGATTGAAATTAAAGTAACAGAATTGCGAAATCGAGAAATTATAATACGCGCAATAATGATTGCTTAGTAGTTTATATATATACTTTGACGGACCTTTGGACGTGTGCGCGAGGCTCTTTCTTCACCGCGTTAATGTAATAATGCGATGTAATCTAGTGTAATAAGTCGTCCTAATAAGCCTTAACACTGTCGTTATTTATCCTTTGTTATACGTGCGAAGAATAGAGTTACGAAATTAAACTTGTGCGAAAACTGGTATATAAGTTGCGTTATTCTCTCTTACAATTAGTTGAAATTGAAGTAGCAAAAATATCTTTTTAATTGCAAGAAATTACGCAATAATTATTGCCTCGTAGTTTATATAGTTTTTTTACGTGATTTTACATTTTACCGTAATTCTACATTTTATAATATTACAGAGTAACTATAAAATAATTTATTTAACTATAATGTACGTACATTAATTCTACATATAAAACTTGTATAATTGTCACCTGTATAGAGTTGTTACCATTATGTCTTTTTTTCTAAGTGTATACGAAAATTCGTCGGTACACTGAGACGTCCGTTTTAACGAGTCGCTTGGAATCTCGTAAGACGAGAAGAAACGGTATCAAAGTGGCCGTCGCGCTTCAATTACCGGAAATTACCGCGGCTGATCTGCGCGTTTTCCATTTTTCTAAAAGACGACCGGACGTCGGTGGGCGTCGGTGCTCGTTAACGCACGCAGACACTGCGACTGGAATTAATGTGTCAGTGACCCGTTTTCGGGTCACGGTTCGTTTACCAAACCCTATCACGTTGATTGGCCGATTCCCCGGCGTTTTCTTGTTCGCCCTCATCTATCGGCTCGCTAACAAGGAAAAGGCACGAGAGAAGTGACAAATCCATATAGAGCCCCGATTGTTAAAGAGTCAGCTGACAGAAATAAATCTTATAGGACGCACAGATATTTAATGCGAATATCTCTTGAATACGGTACGAAGGTCGAGGAACTTTCACGAAGTATGCCGACCTTAAACAGCTGTCATGTGTTAGATTGATTTACGTGATATAAAACTCTCGTCCCTTTTTCTTTACATTTAATGGAGGCCAATAACGCATTAATGTTTGACATTTTTTACGAGTGTCTTGAGTGCCATCATAAAGACCATTTAGTGTAACAATAACAACTGTAATCGATTATTCAAAAAATCAAAGTATTTAAATTTCGCAAATGATGCGCGATTAATCTACTTGATTACAGGCTCTCTTATGACTAGTATCTTTGATTAGACAATTTTTCAAAATGTTAAATTAGTTCATGTTTGGTGATTAATAGAATAATATTTATTTAACTCATTTACGAAAATAATTTTTAAAATTATATTTTTCGAGCGCGCGCGCGCTGTGTAACTCTTGAAATAAAGGAGCAATATTACGTTCAAGTTACGTGCTGAAATTTTCACAACTGATAAATACTATGGCACTCTATGATGCTGAATCATTGTCACGCCTGAAGTTAATATCTTGCCTCCACCCTGCGTTCTGAGCAAGGTGCGCGTGTATGTCAACAAATACAGGAATAGTGAAGAAAAATGTCTCGATGTCTCGCCGGATGACGGTGTCGCCTGGCATCCCACGGCGACATTTTACAAATCGCGTCCTCCCAGCATGTTTAATTTATCGAAATCCTGAGGGAGAAGTCAGCTGTAGCGTCCATTTGTCAACATCCTCGCGGCGTAACTACTCTGCGACGTCGCGCACCTGAACGGTTACTTTAACTCTATAAAAGCTGCTGTTTTCGCGTAGATCATTAAACGCGTCGTTTATCATGTTGCGAGAGGTATACACGCGTTTGAATGATTCGTAGCCGACCGAGACGGACGAATTTCAAAAATAGGAACCATATTGGTCCACCATATTGGTCCCAGTCGGTATCACCACCAGGCGTTATCTGTGGAATATCAATGTCCTACAATCAAAATGATATAAGGAAGAAAAAACATTTTCTGAGACAAACGACAACGACATGACATGTGTCCAGATATTATTCTCGGATGAAAGCTAAGGCTGGTAGAAGAATTCAACGTCAAATTGATCGAGGTCTAAACACAATTGTACAAATTTAATAATAAATCTGTACGATTTAACTTTTAGGGGTTTGTAATACTCATTTAATTTACGTTAATTAAAAGGGCACGAAGTAATTTTAAAAAACCAAAATAATATAACTTATAATATAAGTTATATTATTTTGGTTATATTATTTTGGTAGTTATATTATTAATATTAAGTATATAAGAATAATTTAAATTTGCAGATGTACCGTAAAGAAAAATGAATCGTTTGACATCTTTTGACAACAAGATTTATGATTGAATGCACTCTTAAATTCATAATGTAAATTATCTAATTTGAATCACTTTTAATGATTTTTAAGATCGCTTCTACTCAATATGTCATTAATTTAACTATAATGGAGTCAAATAATTTAACCCAAGAAAATATATTAAATTTGACTTGATTGTATCAAATTTGAAAATATATTAAATTTGAATTTAGTTTATTATTTTCGAAGTACGTTAATAAGGACATTGTTTACTTTGAAACTAACTACAGAAATGGATTGATTTACATTTTAACGCACAGGAAGTTAAAACAAAATGTTATTCAACTCAAGGGATTGAGTTACTATTGTGTGTGTGCTCCTTTGATATCTAATTTGTGGGTCCAATAAAGCCACCATTAACTTCGGAAGGTTAATGTAGAGATATTTAGTTTCACCGCGTTAAAATTATATACTGTATCTATAGATATTTGATCCGAGAAAGCGTGATGGAAGTCAAATGTTGAATTTAGTGGAGCGTTTTTTTCCTACAGTTTGCGATACGTCTCGTCATACTCACAGCGCCTCTGCGCTGATATTCACACCACCTGTTGAAAAACGTAAGTAATACGAAGTTTCCATTATTTCTGCAGACGCCCGATGTGTCTTATTCGTACCTCCGTCGAGTGCAGCCGCTGCATTCATTCTCGAATTAATAAACTGTTCTAGGTGGATATCTTTGAACAGTTATTAGACGATCTCTGCTAATTTTATCCTGGAATTAAATTTCGTTACCGTATAATAGTATGTTGCAATAACTATGAGTTGTTGTAGAACTGATGACAGATAGATTGATAGATAGGCCATTGAACGTTAAAAGAATCTATAGAATTTATTAGTTTAATAAATCGAGTAGATAGTAAAGATGTGAATCAAGGTTTCCTAATGTCGAATCGAATCAAACTTAATTTTTTGTTCGATTCCAATTTGAACCAAATTAAGTCAAATCAAATTATTGAAGTACAGCTTTTAATTAATAATTTAATTATTGTTAAGTTGTGAATTTTAATTTATAATAAAAAAGTTTCTATATAAGAAATATAATAATGGTTACATGATATAAAGTCATTTTAAATATACATGTAGTTAAATATTTAATATAAGGCTAATAAAATATATTTTACTTACAATTAGACAGTAAGGACACGGTATAAAAATTATAAATAAAAATATAGTTACAAATCGATATGTGAATCTGATGTACAGATGTACGCGTAACTGAATTAATTGGTGGACATCAAAAGCAGACTGAAGAGTAACACTCAATAGAAATCGAAGCCGGTTTTGGAATTCACAGCTAATTATAATTAAATTTAAATTAAATAAGCTTGTTAAACTTAAAAATTGATTAGTCTTAATAAAATAACATCTTTTATTTCAATAACATGATTACACTGTTTTACTTATTATCAGGAAATATGATCTTTTTTTATATTAAGATTGTCAATATGTATTATTCGTAAACTTCTTAGATTTGAAATTTTTAAATAGTTCGGATTTGAATTTTGAATCATAAAGATTCAGATTCAAATCGAATTGAATCTTAATTTTTACTTTGATTTGTATTCGAATAATTTTCATATCTCTGATAGATAGGAAGACCTGTTGAAACGAGAAAGGGATCAACGTTGAAAACGGGACAGTGAACATTGGAAATTCATAATGACTGGAAATAGTAGCGGAAGAAACGAGGGTGAGTACTATAATATTGCACACTTGGTAATAAACCATTCCACAGTAATATCGTAGAGCAAGAACAACGAAAAAGAGTCGTCGTCAGAACACATTACTGATGTTCGTGTCGAAATCATCGAAAAATTCCTCGAGATTCCGTCTTTTTAATTGTTGTTTATGCCAGACAATATGGATAAAGTTAAGGAATTAGAGAGGGCACGTTCGTCCAAGTTTCTTTTTTTGCAGACAGATAAATCGTATGTCTCGCGCAACGAACGAATCGCTATTTCGCGACGCAAAGATTCGCTCGGGGACGACGGAAACCGCATCCTGCACGAAACACAAATCAATCAATCAGGAGCGAATTGATCTGGATCGAAATGTTGACTGTTTGGAGCAGTGATGCGCAACCTTTTTTAAATCTTCGGAACTGACGCCAAAAATCTGTAACACATTTACTGACACTGTGAGACCCATTTAATATATATTGATTAAAAGGCATTAATTAATTTTAAGAAACTAAAATGACTTGTATAAAAAAATGAATACTGATAAGGGAACACTATCAAGTGTCTCTCCAATCTTAATAAACTTCGTACATGTTAAAATATGGACAAAAATAAGGGACACATTTTTTTTATAAGTACTGAGCATGTTAAGAGAATGAAACCTTACCTAAAAAAAACCGGTATTTTTCTTTCTGAGTGAATATCGTCTAAACTGTGAAAAATATAAAAAATGTTTTAGGTAAAAATGAAATAGTTTCAAAAATATTTTATAACAATTATAAATAATTTAAAAAATATTCATAAACAATTCAAAAAAATTTTTTATCATTATTATGAAATTTGATATTATTCAACTTTTTTACTGAAAATATTTTTTTATATCTTTCACGGTTTAGACGACATTCATTTAGAAAGAAAAAAATCAGTTTTCTTTGAAGGAAAGTTTCATACTCTTATAACGTACAATTCAGCAGTTCTACAAAAAAAATACGTGTGTCTTACTTTTGTCTATAATTTACATAACTAAAGCTTATTAAAATCATATAGAAACCCTTAGTTGCAATGTGCTGCATTAAAAGTTTATTTTAATAAGACTAATCCAAATTTTTGCACATATAATCTAAAGAAAATTGAATTGTTTGACCTTGATTACTTCACAGAAAGCTGAATTATTTTTACTCATCAAAAGCTATGTTATCCAAATAATCACTGCAAATTCAGTCCAATAGATCCACATCAGCTCCGAAAGGAGAGTAAGAATTATTTTCAGAAGGCTATTTTTAGAAACAGGTAAAATCTCTTTGGCTGCATAATGTTTATTTTATTTGCATAAAACAAAAAATATAATTTCATATTTTCAGTTACATATATAAGCCGGCAAGTCGCAAAAAATTCAAATACGTGAGCCGCAAGTTGCGCATCACTGATTTAGAGATTTCAACTCATCGATCTCGGAAGTTGACGCAAGTGACGGCACGCGAAAAGGTCGAACGCGTCGATACCTACATACGTTGATACACGACTCTCACATCGTACCGGACGTATGTACATATAATATACGTATATGTCGCGCGACGGAAAGATTTAATTTGCACGTGTCCTCGACACGCATCTCCGAGGAAATAACGTTCGAGTATTGCCGCATATATCGCACATTCGATGTTCCGACTATTCGAAGGAATCGTCCTTAGACAGACGCGCGTGGGATTACAATAACTCTTTTCCTTCTTGTCGCGCGTCTGCAGAAACGACATTTCTGCCATGCAGCGACTCGTATCCGTTCGATTAAGGTGTACGAGAGAATCGAGAAGACAATAGAAAGCTCTCGGAGATAGCAAAGACATTCAATAGAAATCAGTTTCTTACTCTATCCTGAAAGTTTTTAACTTGAACATGTATTTTTTTTTGAAGCATTTGATACCATATTGTTGTTCTAAAATTCAGTTTTTACATTCTTTCAAAAGATTTCTGTATAAAGATAACTACACTATTAAAAAAAAGAAATTTGCTTCCGTTACATGTAAACATTTTAATTAGGGATGCACCGGATCGTAAAATTACCGAATATCGGATATTGGATATTAAAAAAAAAGGCTACAGAAAAAAATTGTAATTTTGCAACAATATATAAGATGTTATAGCATTATAAATATGCATACTTATTTTTAGAACATTTGTATAATAAAAAATCAACAATTTTAATGATATCAAATTTCAACCGGATGTATTCCCGGATGCTAATGATATCCGAACTATCCGGTCGGATAGTAAAAAAGTGCCGGATAATAGATACCGGATACTTTCTGGATATCCAGTGCATCCCTAATTTTAATATTAAATGTTTTAATGATGAATATCAAGAAAAATTAATTCTATATTTTTTTCACGATTTTGATAAAAAAAAGTAATCATTTTTCCATTAAAAAACTGGATTTTTATTCGATTTTTACTCCGAAGTAAAAAGAACGTTTTTTTCATTTCTAAGTTGGAATAATGCACGTAAAATTGCGAGAAGGTAATTTTCTTCTTATCTTTCCGTCGTCGATGTCGTGCACAAAACTACATGATCGATTTGCCCCCTGACAATGAAAGAGAAAAGATCGTCGTTAACGAGTTCGCGCGTTCGTGCGTCGGAGCAAGCACTCTGCACTCGTAGGATTTGAGTCGCGCTCGCTAGTCGATGGCTGGAGAGAAGTTTTAACTAGTCATTCGGCGTAACGAGAGGTTATCTAAGGAGACGAGCCGCTCGCTCTCGGTTCGTTCAGTACTCGGGAATTAACGACCGTCCTTCGTGCGTTTGCATACAAAGTGCATTCTCCACGCGGCCAGTCCTCGTTATCCTTTTTACTGCGCGACGCCCCCAGGGAACTCTTCACGAATGCAAGGCCTTCCGCCGGGAATAGACTCCAGTGCGAAAGGAATTAAATCGTTATCCATATCCGGGATTCCGGGACACCGCCGCTGACGCCGACGACGACGACGACGACGACAATGACGACACTCGCCACGTTTACAAGCGTTCAATTTACTCCGTTATTGGCGGTACGCAGGTTTACAAACTTCGCACCGAGGTGGGATTCGTTTTATTGCGCGTCGCTACACAGAAGCGAAGTTTGATGAAATATTGTATAGCATCGTTTGTCCCTTATTACTCATAAGGCGGGACACGGCGCGAATAATGGTGCGACTGGACGATATGACGCTAAGCTAGATGATGGATTTAACTTCGTGCGGACATTTTATCTTTATATCCAGCACTTCCGTTTACTAGGAAGTAAAAGTGTCCCATGGAGTTCAAAATTTTAAAATTTATCCGGATTTTTTTTCATATGTATGTATACATACACAACTGAAAAATTTATGTTAAATTTAACATATTTTACGTGTCTCAAACAATCCACTAAAATTTTTATGTTAATTTAACACAAGATGAATATGTTAAAAAGCAACACAAATGTTATGTAAAAAAAAAAAATAAAATAAAAAATGCAGCATTGAAGCAATTTGTAAGCAAATTGGAAATATATTTTTCCTGGAAATATATTTTCAATAAAATTAATATTTCTGATATGTTAAAACAAAAATAACACATATCTTCTTTATTTATAGAATTTACGTTTTAAATCAATACTAGAAATTAAAATGCCTGTAATGGTCAAAGCTGGATCTTTAATGTTTAAATAATTCAATCTTGAATTACTATATTATGTATACTATATATGTACTTGAATATATATCATATTTGTAGTCCTTCGAACTGCGCGCCGAATTATTTTTCCGGATCATATAAACGCAATTAAACTATTATAGTAATCTCGCGAATTAAATTGACAAGCAATTTTAAAAAATAATTTTGATGCTCAATCAGGCATCATATTATAAAGATGTTAATATGTTGACAAACTGGAATTAAATTTATTGCGAAAAATATTACCTCGGCCAAGAGTCGAACCCGGATCTCTTGTATTCCATACGAGCGTCCTAAGCCATTAGACTACCGAGGCGAGACTATTTTCGGCACTCTCTAAATCTGAATCAATGGATAATCACTGATATCAGTGCCAAGTATGCCACTGGTAATCACTGAATGAAATGTAAGATCCCTAACCTAGCTGATCTTTATTATGTGATCTAACTTTGTTTTAGTGCATAAATTCAATAAATATGGAATTGGAAGATTGAAATTAACATGCAAATATCAGTATTTTAATTATATAATGCTCGAACATTCTTCCTTTTTTAATTGAACTTCACTGATTATCAGTGCCAAGTATGCCACTGGGTAATTAGTGACTATCCACTAACTCAGATTTAGAGAGCATATTAACATCTTAATAAAAATGATGCCTGATTGAGCATCAAAATTATTAAAATTGCTTGGTAATTTAATTCGCGAGATTATTACAGTAGTTTAATTGCGTTTATATGGTCCGGAAAAATAATTCGGCGCGCATTTCGAAGAACTACAAATATGGTATATGCAAGTATATATATAATATATATAGTAATTCAAGATTGAATTATTTAAGCATTAAAGCTCTAGCTTCGACCGTTATAAACATTTTAATTTCTAGTATCGATTGTGTTTTCACATATGCGGTCTGAAATAAAAATTCTTAATATTGTTTACATTTTAAAATTCATTATTTTTATGTTATTTTATGTAAAGTTAATACCAAATTTCTTAATACCAAAATAACATAATTTATGAGTAAATGTAGAAATAAAACGACTCCGAACGTTCAAGAAAAAAGTTATATTCTCCTTTCATAAGTTATACGACATCAAAAAAAAAACCAGGGGTGGTTTTATCAAAATAAATTGATCTCTCTGAAGATATGCCTACGCTGAAGATATGTCAAGGACTCGTAAAAATATCGATTGAAATGATAGCAGCAGGGAACTTATAGTCCGCGGTTAAATCGTTGTCTTCACGATGGTAAACATACCTACATGTAACTTAAGTTACGAGTCGTTTTAGGTGTCCGATATCTACTTCGACGAGTTCCGTTGCTTTCGACGATCTTGCTTGCACGTGTGCAAGTGCCCGGGTATGCCACAAACTCCGATTGACTGGCGTCGTCGTCGTCGTCGTCGTCGTTGTCGCCGCGAAACAGGCGTGGACGAGAAAAGCGGGAGTTTCATGGAGCAAAAAGGAGCGTAGCGGTAAGACGTGACAGCCGCGATTGAACGCTTCGCTATGTCGGACGTCAGAAAAGTTGCGAACGTCGGGATGGCACGACGAAACTTTCCCGGAAGATTAACCGTTGTTCTAAATCGCGTCTGGCAATCGGACACCAGCACCCCGCGCGTATATATCCGGCGTGAAATCCGGCCCTCCTCTGGTCGTTATATCAAAAAATTAAGACGTCGAGACGGATGTATCCATCGGCGAAGACGGATTTTGTCCTACGACAACGTGGCGCAAATTTTTTCGCCTGGAAAAATTGATTGTACATCTTCCTCGCGCGAGGAAGATGCACATTGAAAGAAAAAATAATTGCAATTATGTCACAGTTTAATTATAATTATTAATTATTTTTGGTGTCAACTATGTATATTTTTTGTAAAATTATACACATAATAATAATTATTATTATTATTTAAAAATTATATAAAATTATTATATTTAACATTACGGTAACTACAAAAATAAAGCTAGTAACGATAATTATTTTATTATTTCTCAAATACCAAATACTTTTATCTCAAATTATAGCTTTTTTTGAATAAAATGTTGATTCTTTTACAATTAGTATTAATTCAGATCGAATTAAAAAGAAGATAAATATAATTTCGCGTCAAAAAAATTCAAACTACTTAAAATTTAAGAATGTTTTTTTATTGTAATTATTGTACATGAAACTTAATAATAACAGTTAGTAGCTTTAAATTTTATATTTACGGAGATTATCTGATTAATTTCTGAGCTGCAAACGATCGGAAATCAACTGGATTAAAAAAATGTTTTGTTTTACCCTTAAGCCTATTCTACAATGTGCTTTTTATTTCCTGTTTCTTGCTCTTTTTGCTATTTTTTATATCTTGCCTTTTTGCCTCTTATCCCGTTTTTCGTTTTTTGTTGTTCGAGATAAACGTTAATGAACTTCAGAAGAAACAGAAAATACATATCAAGAAATATAATTGTTGATAAAACGATCACAAAGAGAAAAAAAGCAAAAGGTAAACAGTAAGAAACAGGAAACAAAGAGCACATTGTAGTACAACCATTACTATCGGAGCGAAAAAGCAGAGTGCTTTTTCGCACTACTTTAATCTTCTGCTTTTCAAATCTTTCGAAGTAATTCCGCCAGTAATTTCCCTCCCGCGATCCGCGTAATGAGAGTGTAAATTCGCGAGCTCTCGCAGCGCGGTCTCTGTTAGTAAATAAACGTCGGCGAGAGAGAGACGCTTGATGTGCAGCACGCACGGAAATAAGAAGACCCACACGTGCAACCTGGTGCAGTGGTTTCGCCGTGTACGTGAAAATGTATGGCATGCGGCTTGGAATGACGCGCCGTGGAACGTTAAGTGAAGCTATAATGGTCCCCCGGCGCAGTCTGCAGCTCGATTATCACATAGAGGCAATACATCGGAATTGTAAAGACCGGAACCGTCCTGAATAGAGTACTCCGTATTCTCACTGCACATTTAACGTTAAATATGGACATATCTGAATTTTGTTTGCTTGGCGCGACTAATGTTGATACTTGACCAAGGGTCAATCGAGCGTCTAGCGATAAACCGATAGTAAAAATGCGAAATATCATACAGCGAAGATTTTCTACGTACTATTATATTCGTAATGTCAAATTGTATCCAATTTGAATTATTTTTATTCCTATAGTTATTACCATTGCTCAATATGTCATTAATTTAATTAAAACAATGGAGTTAAACAAGGATTTGACTCAAATGTAATTTATTATTTATGAACCAAATTTAGTTTATTATTTACTAACAAGAAAACCCATGCAAGTATTTCCTTTTAATTTTGGTGAGCAATATGTTGTTTCCTAGACAAAAATAAGGGACACATTTTTTTATAAAGCCCAATTGTACTTTTCAAGTTACCATTTAATATTTAACAGTAATGTTTTTGTCTTAGCGAAAGAATTACTCTCTAAATCTTTTGAAGTGAACTCTCATTTCAAAAGATTGAAAATTGGGCCAGTCTTGAAAAAAGAGTAAGATTTCAATTTTTTGGAGTGAAAGTCACTCCAAGGAATGAAGTCACACACTCTAAACAAAGGAGAGAGATTTCATTTCTTTGGAGTGAATCTCACTTCAAAAGAGTCTTATTCTAAAAGAGTGAAAGTTTGTCACTCTTGTTCAAGAGTAAAAAACTCTCACTCTTTTTTTTTCTTCAAAATTAACTCAATTTTCACTCCAAAATATTTAGAGAGTAAAATAATCTTTTTCTTTATCAATCGATGCATGTCTGTGAATGTTAATGGACTCTCGATAGCGCATCCAGCACTTGGCAGCGTTTAAATCGCAAGGTCTTGCGATGGATGGAGCTGACGAAGGAGCTGTTCGTTCGTAAATGTTCGTTTGTTCCTCGTAATCTCAAGTTGTTTTACCTTAATGCCAACCTTAAGATCGGGGCCACTGAATCTCCTTAGTTGCCGGCTGAAACGCAATGTCGCAGCCATGCAAATGTCGCAGCACGGCTTAAGCGAACGATGCTGCAGCTGTTTAACCGCGGGAAATGCTCCATCGTATTCGCGAGAGCAAGAGTACGTATTTTCTTTTAAAAGTGAAGCATCCTCAAATAAATCGCCCTGCGATAACTGCAATTTCATCGTACGAGCGCAGAAAGATACCGGCATTGGAACGGATTATCATTGTAAAAGTGGAGGAGAGAATAGAGAAAAAGCCAGAGAGAGAGAGAGAGAGAGAGAGAGAGAGAGAGAGATTCGTGAGAATTTTTCCAACCTGCATGCCTCTTATTGTCATCACCGGACGATATGAGAATATGTTTGTGTAGAGGATTTTTCCTAGTCTCGTTTCTGTACAGAAGTCGGGTCAATCTTTGGGTACGTACATTTTGCGCATTCACACAGAGAGAAACACGCGAGACATCTCATAAAGCCATATTCGCGTCTTTGATTTTTCTTCGAGATAAAGGCGATGCCAATGCGCGATTTTGTAAAAAAAAAAGGAAAGAAGAAACACCAACGCTCTGCGCGAAAACGTCCCTATCGATATTGAGTTCTCCCGGCGCACGAAGAAAAAGCGACCGCGACAGCGGCACGAAGTAAATGAATTGTTAATTATTATCTTACGGGTAATGCCGGGTTGGGTATGAATATTTATGGAGCCGGGGGTAGTCCGCAATTTCTTAATATATCGCCAGGCGCGTATACTGAATCCTTAAATCTACGTTGACACCGCCGCGGGAAGCATTATGAATTTATGAATTTCGGATCGATTATCATTATCATTTCGCGGATACGGAAACGCGGTGGTTGACATAATTCCGCGAGTGAAACATATTCAATAAAAATGTTCTGCTTCCAATCAATTCTTGTTACTATAGTGTATTTGTATAATTTCTTTTTAAACAAGATGGATGGATAAAGAACGTTCTCTCTTCGATCTTAACATGATTGCACCTTCGACCGTATATACGTGGTGTGACGATAAAGTTCAGTAAATATTATGAGAAAATAAACGTCATATAAGTACACACTTTGAAATGAAGTGAAGATTCGTCATCTATGTTATCCAAAATGTGAATTTATCATCCATGCGATGTTTATATAATTCTCACCATGTTGATGTTAAATTAACATCAACATGACATGGATTTAAAACCCTAGTGTTTATATCAACACCATCATGGTATGAATTTAAAACCCCTGGTGTTAAATCCACCATGTTAATGTTACTTTAGCACCAACAGTGAGAATTATATAGACACCACATGGTATTAGGTTCAAACTACTATTTTTTAGAGTGTGCATTCGCTTTCTATTTGACAGTTGGCAAAATATAAATTCAAATCATCTTTAGTAAAAAATGATGAATGGATATTTTTAACGTTATGGTACTTTTAAATACTTTTTGCTATATTAATTAGTTCTTGATTTAGGTAATAAGCGCGATATTATATCAGATGTGAAGTTGGCATTAGTAGTCCATGTGTATACGGTCGGAAGATTGCACTTACGTTATTCGAGAGAAGATGTTACTTCGAATTGAAGAGTGTAAGATAAGAAGTACCCGTCTATAGATTTCTCGTCGGTCAAACTGACTATCCTGCCCACGAGCGGGCATCGTCAAATGACACGCGGATTTCCACGAGAGTGAATCGATCTCATCCATTCTGCGTTATTCAACGTCGAGCTACCTGTCCTATGTGACTACTAACAGCTCCTCTCCTCCCCGAATATGCCGGACGTGGCCTTCGTCGCATATAAATTGCAAAATCTACTGCGATCTGAGAGGAGTAGCTAAGATTTATTTTTTCAACTGTTTTTTAGTGTCGCTCGATTCCAAATGTATTATCCCTTAGTGAATCTCATGAGTCATCGATGGAAAAAGAGGATATTAACAGCAATTTAATTTAAAATAATTTATTATTTTATATTAATATTTATTATTAATAATTTATTATCTTGCAGATAATTCAATAATAATATTAATAAAAGAAATTTTAACATTTTATTAAAACAAAAACATGCTACAATTTGTATTTGCTTTATTAACATTTGATCTGCACGAATTTTTGTAACTGGTCACCGTGCGTCATACTCTTACTTTTGTATAATGTAATTTCAAATAAATGTTTTTACATTGAAATACATTTTCCAATAAAATACATTTTTCAATAAAATGTACTTTTAAGTAAAAGTTTTCTTTGATAAATCTCGCAAAGTCGACCTCATCTTCAGAATCTACTTCTCTGAATATATCAGATAAAATCAATGCAAAGTGTTCTTGGTTATATACAGATGGTAATACGTAGGAAATGTGTATTAACCTTCCTGTCTGCGATATTTCTCCTCCATCTGTAATTTGAGTCCTTTTTGTCCAACCCAAGTCTTTTTTACTGTTCTAAGCTTTTCAAGAAAATTTATTTATTTTTCAACATCTCTGTTACTAAATAGTTTCTTAACTTAACTATTGACAATTTTATTTAATAAATATGATGTATATAATCTGTATATCTCGGAACTTTCTCATTTTGATCGAAAAAAAACTTAACATTCTTCTTTGTGCAAAAATGAATGCAAAAGAGAATAAAATTTTGCTTGTGCCAAAAAGGACTTAGATTACGGAGGGTTAAATTAATACTAAAATTGATATATATTGAATAGGTGTATATCTAATTATTTATAGCAGTCAACATTGTCATAGTGTCAACATTGTTATCGAATTAACAAGATTATTTTCAATTAAACTACTATTAGCTAATGTTGTTAATACATCACTTTTTTCTGTATGCATTATATATACATATTTTTATAATTTTGTATATTCTTCTTGGATATTTGATACATCTCATAATCTGATTAAATGCGGTGCAGTTTTTAGGTTTTTTTTAAATAAATATGTATGTAGTTCGAAATACATATTTATTTTTATCTTTCTTTTTACGTTTAAGATATATTTATACAGAAGAGGCCAATTTTGTGTATTAACAAGTTAAAGTAAATGACGAAGTTGTTTCTGACCCAAAAAAGTTTGCAATTTTTCTGACGAAAGTACGGGAATCTTCTCCGTGATTGAATTATAGATACTCACACAGAGATGAATCCGCACTAAAATGCCGAGAGCTTTCTACGTGACAAATACTCCGCATTCATTGCAATTCCTTAACTCGATTTATCAACCTCTCGTCCAACTATACTGCGGTGGAAAAGTACATCCTAGGGTTGCTGATATTTACCTTATCAGGCCGATCATTACGATGTACACCGAGAGAACTACGAAATGAGATATCAGGATTATAATCTTGATCTATCTTTTGCATAGTCAAACGTCGATCTTATGAAAATAAACACATTATTCATCTTAATGCGACAATAACAAATATTACGAGGTAATTTCGCGGTCGCCCTTAAATTGTGGACACGCATCAAGCAAAGCTTACGATAAAACGATTTTAAAACGAGCTCAATTTCTTCGCTTTTACTTGGATTTTTTGCACGTATAGCTTCTTCGGAAATTGATTGTTCCAATGTAGCGACCACTTGGAACGATTTTGCAGTATCGATTTCGGCATCGAGTGCTATTTCGCACAGCCATGGCTTTCTGTTATTTAACGTGGCGGTTAATACTATCCGGGCGAAGCGGATGACAATGCTCACGTGCGATCGTTAATATTCATAAAGCCCGAAGTAACCCGCGCATCATTATTCGAATCTGTAACACACATCGTCGAACTAGTGTGGATTTAATAGATTTTCCCTGTGGTACCAGTTACGAGAAACCCCTAATAGAGAGGCAACGATCTTATGTCACGACCAACAGTTCCCGGAAGTCGGAAGAATTATTTGAAGAATCAGAAAGGTTCTCCTCTAATATTGATATCCTTGAAATATTTTTCCATGTGAAAGTTTACAACAGATAGACGATCCATGTGAGAGTTTACAACAGATAGAAGAGACAAGCAGATACGCTTATTTTGATAAGCCTTATTTGCTCCCCTTGTTTTCCTCTGGTTTATCTTGTTTTATAAATGTTTCCGATTCTTTGTAAGATATCTTCTCACACGATGAAATATCGTTTCTGATGCGGAGATTTGTTCATAATCATCACGTACGTCTCTATTTGATCATTTCATTACGATTACACAATTGGAGAATTTGTATTAAATTTAACATATAAAACAAAAACAATATTAAACAAAGAATTTCTTAGGACTATAAATGTGAATACACAACAAGTAGGAAATAAGTGTCTTTAAAGATTAAGCTGGATCTTATATAATTTGATGTGAATTTATATACTACCTATGTAGTTATTTAAATTGTGAATTCATTTAATTTAAATTTAACATAAAATGGATATATTAAGAAGTGACACAAATATAAATGTAAAAAATTAACACAAAAAATGTAACTTTGATAAAATTTTATGATTGGAGTAGATAATTCAGTATAAGTGTAAAATTTTTAATCTTTGCAAAGCGAATGTACGTAAAACTTTAAACTTTTGGCGTGAAAAGTGGTTTCTAAAAAATGCGTGATTATATCTTGAAGATGACTCTACCATTCGATTTGCAATTTTACTTACTTCTTCTAGATACTACGTATGATTTTTGCTGTTTTTTTTTCACAGCCAAAAACGAACAAGATTTTTGATGAAAATTTGATGGTCGATATCGTCTTTAGAAAAGATAAATGAATCTCGATAAAAGCTTCATCTTCAAAGGAAATCTTACAGTTAAATCAAAATTATTTCGAAGTCAATCGCCAATGTAATTTATTTGAAATTTCCTAAATCTAGAAGTCTAAGAATGCGGAAAGACGTCAAAATGCATATGTCGTGACGTAACGACACGAAGAAACAAAGAAATCCCTTTAGAAGAACATTAAGATTTCAGAGCAAGGCATCGTTCATCGACTAAATTAATCGCCGAAGAAATATTACGCCTGCTTCCAACATCGATATAATAGTACCTCCAATTTCTCTGTAAGATACTCGATCTGCCTTTTCTTTCCAGACACGTGCAATCTCTCCATTAAATCGTCATCTCTTACATAAAAGTTAAAAGCAATAAGCCTCCATCACGTGCGCAACGATAAGAATCGAAATTCGCGTGTCTCTCTCTCTCTTTCTCCTAACTAGTCACGTTGTTCACGTAACAAAGTTTTCATACAGTTTCGCGTAACGGAGTGTCAAAAATACAATAAATCTGTACGCACGTGTGAGCGCAGGTGTTACACGTTAAAGGGATTATTTTGAGGCGGATACATGTTCTCTCCGCTTCTGATAATTCCTTTGATCAGCGCTTGTTGCGGCAACCTGATTGTCTTCTCGGCGGGATAATCAAACTTGGATGGTCCCTTTTATCTCGCCTTCCCTCGTTGTACATCGACCGATACATCGATCGTATAGGACCATCAAACAAATCACAAAGAATTTTTTTGGGAAGAAACGAAACCCGTTCTTTTCCCTCGACAAAAGAATCATCGTCACGAGATACCTATATTTAGACATTTTTCCGCACGTTCTCAGACTTCTAGATTTAAGGAATTCCAAATAAATAGCCCGTGACGTTGGCACGATCGATCTTGAAATAATTTCGCGTGCCATGAGATTGAATTCCAACTGTTCCATAGGCAAATGCTTTTATGCTTCAGTCGCGGCAATAATAGATGGAGAAACAAACGAGAGAAGAAGCGAAGGACACCAGCGTTGGCTGGTCACTTACCCGCCATATGTAAAGGCATATCTGTAAATGAAGCGGAAACAAAGTAGGTCATGGCAGAACTTGGAGAAAATGGTTACGGGCGTTACGACGTATCGATAAAAGATCATGGCGCGATAAAACTACTTGAAAGCCGACGGAAGCTATAGCTCGCCATTATTTAGGCGTCTTTCGGCAACGTGATTTAACGACGTCGTTCCGCGCGATCGGCGAATGTTTTCTCCGCCGTTATTCAAGC
This sequence comes from Mycetomoellerius zeteki, assembly GCF_001594055.1. Classification (NCBI taxonomy): domain Eukaryota; kingdom Metazoa; phylum Arthropoda; class Insecta; order Hymenoptera; family Formicidae; genus Mycetomoellerius; species Mycetomoellerius zeteki. The sequence goes on from NW_017257753.1 coordinate 3,150,916, forward strand.
AGAACAAAAAGGCATGATGAAAATCAAAGTGGCTCCAAAATGAAATTTATTAAGAGTCGGTTATTTTTTCAGTCACGATTTATTTTAGCCAAGAAAAGTAACGCGTTATACTTGTAACGCTGTTACCATTGTTCTGTAACGATAACGAATTCAGCCGTCATTTTTTATGTAACATATACAGCGTCCATTTTAATTGCCCCAGACAAATACATATTAAATATATATTATTAGATATATATATTAAAAATAATAATATTAATATAAAAAATTATAAGATTCATATTACATAAGTTTTTAATATAAAGAACAACTTGCTATATAGGGGTTATAGCTTAGAGTTTTAAGTTGTAATATTATTACATTATTAATATTGATTATTAAATAATATTTAAATCTAATTCTTATTTTAATATTATAAAAAAGTAACAAAAAAAGTAAAGAACGTTTTAAACAATTGTAACAATAACGCGTTATTTTTTAAAATTAGCAACGAACGGTGGTATTCATAACGAGATTTTTTGCAAAAAATAATAGTAAGATACCGTAAGGAGTGTTATTTATATAAAATAATTCCAATTTTAACATTATTATTATTTTAACGTTATTACATGTATAATTAACGCCATTATCATATATAATTCTGATTTTGTGTTCTGCTTGGGTACAGGATGTAAAGTCTCCGGACACAACGCAGAGTGAACTCCTACTTCACTAATATATGAGTTGCAATGGTGACGCGAATAAAGAAATATCCGCCGACGCGGTTTTTTTGCGATTTTCCGGGCACGCTTCGAATCGCATCTCCCTGCATCTGCGAATTCTTCTATCCCGAGCAACGCCTCGCGATTCGCGATACTTCCGGAAGCAAAGGCACGTACCCTCGGCCGTCGCAACCCCCTTATCTTGTCCGCCAGCATCCTCCTTCTCATGCGACGTGCATACGTCGCGCATATCGATGCGCCCGCTCCGCGCGACGAGCACGTCTTGCTCGCTCGCTTATTTACATACGCCTCGGTGCTGATGCACGTGTTACGGTACGCGATGCTGCCGTGCAGAGCGTAAAGACTCTCGCCTTTCTTTCTCCCCCTTCGGATATGCCGGGTGACGGCCGCCGGTGTGCTTCACGCTCTGATATTTGACGCCGCCGGAATTTTGATGCTCCACCTCGGCCGCGTATAGGGATACTAGGTACACCCACACGCCCGTTCACTTATCTAACGGAATTGGCACCGACTTACCCGGAATTCTAACGACGGCAGTGCAACATGTATGCGCATACGGATAATACGAAAGCCATCGCTTGTCATTTCGGTAGAATAGCGAAGGTCGCTCCCTACTCAATTTTCTGTCATAGAGTTGATATCCTATTCTCCGACGAATTTCTGGAATTTCTGGAAGTTTCGTATCCGACAGGCGATCAGCACGTTTGATGAGCTTACTATAGAATGTATAGAAGGTATCTCGTATACGAAACATTGACTGCATTTAGCAGAAAAAGCAGCTTTGCAACTGTTGTAAAATCCTTGAATATGATTGGTTTATACATTTAGATCCAATGAGGAACTAAGAGCAAGATTAATAATATTAGAGAATTTTATAACAGTTGCAAAGCTACTTTTTCTGCTGAACGCAGCCAATGGCTGCGTTCAGCAGAGAAATTTAATCAGTTAGCGCTTAGTGATTCTTTAATATGATTGATTCTTGTCTTTAGTTCTTCGTAAAATCTAAGTGTGGGAACCAATATCGTATTAAAGAATCATTAAGCGCTAACAGATTAGTTTTCTCTGCTGAACGCAGCCATTAGTTTTAAATAAATGAAGAATAAATATCAAAAAGTTTAGTAATGAGATTTATTTAAAATTTTTAGCAATTGCTTTTGAAATCATTAGATAATAAAAAGTTCCAGTATAAATAAATAAAAGCCATTAATAAAAATTGATAGCAATATATTGGCATTTCTTCAGCAAATAATTAGTGAAAAAAGAAATAAAACAATATAAATAAAAAATAAAAATAATTGATGTAAATTGAGAGATAAATTGAAAGATGTCATTATTAGTGGGATTATGATTGTCCCGGTTTTTTATCGATAAAATATTTTTTTTCCATCAACAAAGCGTTTTACAAAATGTATAAAAAAATGAACTAAAGAAAAAGTAACGTAAAATAACATAAATATAAATTATTAAGAAATGCTATTATTGAGAATATTATATGACATCTAAATAAAATATTGTCGTCCATGCTCTCAATAAAGCTACTACTATTATTATTATTATTACTGCTGGCAATAATTTGGCATTCTTTGTCTGACTTTTTATTGATAAAATATTTTCTAACATGCAGATCATTCAATAAAAAAATACACTTACGAGAGAATAATTAACGAAAAAAGATAAATGTAAAATAATGTGACGTAAAATGATGTAAATAAAAGTTATTAAGAGAGATCAGTATTTTGGTGGAAATGTGACACGATAATCAATGATTTGATATTTCTGGACCGAATATTTTCGATAAAATATTTTCCACCATACAGAGGGTAAAATATCCGTAAAATACACTTAAGCTTTATGTTCTTCCTGCAACAGCATAAGATGCACGATGAAAGGCGAATCGGATCTCGCGAGAGACGCGTCTCTTTGCGTGTCTCCTTTGTGCGTAGGCGGATATCCTTGTTCGGTAGCAAGATCAAGGGTAGTAGTGGACCAGTCGAGAAACTCGAATTACACTAGCGAGGGAACGAGATACTCTCAAGATTTTATTCCGCCATTCCTACACGAAGTCGGATTGTATCATTGTATGCCACGTATAGAACGTCTCTTCTCGTCAGATTTTTCTCGATGAATTTAATCACGCTGGTTAATATTTTATTTTCGTTAGTAATATTTATCTTTTCTTATTGTTAGTAAAACTGAATAATAGAATTAAATGGTCATTTCAGAAATCCTATAAGTAAAAAATCTAATTTTTGGAGAATTAAAAGAACGTTAAATTGTAGTTTTACAGCTGTAATATTAAAAATAATTAAGAATATATTAAAAAATGCTTCTAATATATCTACGTATCTTATTCTGAACTGAATTTCCTAATATTTCAATTTTAACAAAAATTGACTTATGCGACTTATGGAGTTTCTAAAATGACCGATATAATTCTCCTCGATCATTTCTGTAATTATTCAATAGACACAATTAATTCAGATCGTTATATAATAAAGTACACACTTACGAAAGTCTTGATGCGTTTATATCATGTAAGATGTAATGAGTGTTTACCTAACAGTAAGCGATTGTAATAGATGAAGTTATTCATTCCGCGCTGCGAACCAGTCATAATTTGCAGCAACTGTCGCGGTATTTATGGAACTTTTAAATGAGATTTCATTAGTTTCGTTATTCACGAACCGCTTGTTAAGTCATTAATCTTGATGAGTTTGATGGTGAAAGCAGCTGAGAATTTTCACAGAAGAGTAACATGTCGGCACACTCACTCCAGATACTAAGTTTCTTGATAGATACCGGGATCAAGGACGGTTGAGCCTGACGTCGCAGAAACTCGAAGCAAGGCGATTAAAGTGCAATATATATATGTATATGTATATATATATGTATATATATGTATATATTGGCTATAGGGAATCGAGAGAGGAGGAGGAAGGAGAAGAAGAGAAAGCTCAAAGAAGTTTCAACCATGAACAAGTGATGTTGCCCTATCATATCTTCCTTCTTTGTTTCTGTCTCCCTCTTTTCTCTCTCTTTCTGTTTCGTCGATCTCTTCTAATCTTCTAAATCCTTCTAAAACTGCATTTTCAACACACATGAGAGAACCGAATGAATCGAAAATTTCATCCAGATCGTTTACACCCAGACACCTTTTGATACCGGAATATCGTCACTGTATAGTGATATCGAATCAATAATATACTATAAACGACTCGCCGATACTTCGTGACACTCTGATAGAAAAAAATGATTGCAATTATCATAGTTCAATTATAATTAATCAGTTGCGATGCGCCGTAGATTCATATGTTTACCCAATTATTTTTGTCTTTACTTATTATTTTATATTAAGTTATCAGCCGTACTCTTTTAAGAGTATATATATATATATATATATACTCTTTTTGAGGTTGTATTCTTGGTTATTAATTAAAATTTTATATTTATAAAATTATATTAATAAGAATTGTCAACAATTATGTTCTAGAAATTTCATTAAATACCTACATTTAATGCATAAAAAATTACACCTCGTCCTTCCATTCTCGGATCATCTTTCGTTGAAAAGTGTACATACGTACTCTTTCCTTGTAATTTAGATATGATAATTCTAGATGTATAAAATGATGTATGCTCAATCTTTTCTTATCCTTAATGCGTCTATGTGCGCGCTGAGAGATTTGAATTTATCAGTCTTGTGGAAAAAGAAATTAACTCGAAACTAGACTAAGCGAAATTGAGTGCTTGCAAGACAATGCTTCCGCAACGAGCACACTCCGGTAGCGTAAACCACTTTAGAGTCGATTTTGCACTTTTGTGGCGCAATTCTGTGGAGTGCAGAGCTCCAGGCTATATTCCGCGGCTTTGCAGTTGTGGCTGTGGAGTTAAACGAAAGGAAGAAGCCTCATATACGTAGGGATGTGTTACGACCGTGGCGGGGTCTATAATCCTTAAGGAACCCGACCAGGGCGATAAAGACATGGCTCTTAAGAATGTGCAGCCTCACCGGGGGACGAGAGCCATGAATCCTAGTTCCATTCAGTTCCATTCGAAACGCGGCACGAAATGTGCAACTCAACGAAAATACCAAAATCGAATTGTCGAGTAATTTCCTCTCCTAATGCACTGGCCACGTTGCCTCGGAAACGGGCAGGGATGTTGAAGGCGCCGCAAAAACTGCCGAATCCTCTGTCTCGGAGACGGAAGCTACGGAGGACAGCTCGTCGTAGCGAGCATGAAAGCGTGGCTGGAACTGACCGTCGGAAACCTCGTTGTTGTTGCTTTTCTCATCCAAAAGCGACTGCGTTTTATATGCGCGATATATCTTCGCCACTCTCTGAATTGAAAAATGAATTAATAGTTTTTCAGGAGCAACGTATTTTGTACGGTATTTGTCTGAATCTTGACAGTAAAGTGTAAGTAGAAACTTACGATAAGTGCGTATATAAGAATGAGCTGTTTATTTTGAAAACACGGAATTTTTTTCTTAAATTTTAGAAGTTGTATCTTCAGTTGAAATAAAAGAAAGAAGTAAGACTAGCGCGGCTATTAATGTACCTATAATATATTGAAATTAAATACACAGTAAAAAACATTTGTTTTAAAACCAGTCCTTGTTAAAATTTTTGTATTGAATTTTTAACATATCCGAGTATTAATTTAGCATAATATGATAGTGATATTTTAATAGTTTGCATTAAATTGATATTTAACGTTTCTTGGTGTTAAAATAACACAATTTATGAGTAAATAAATGAATAATATAGAAATAATGTATTTCAAAATATAAATTCTAAGATAAATGAATAAAATGTGTTGATTTCACATATTATAAATAATATAAATATTAATTTTATTGAAGAAATATGCTTACAAATTATGTTAGTATTATATTTTTTATATTAATTTTTTATATAATATTTATGTTATTTCCTAATATATTTATCTTATGTTAAATTAACACAAAAATTTAAATGGACACGTGAAATGTATTAAATTTAATATAAATTCTAATTGATACATCTATATTGAAGTAATATACTTCCAATTTATTAGCTTCATTTATTTCTAATGAATTTTTTTCTTTGCTTCTTACAACAAATTGAGTCATTATCGATCGCCACGGCAACAGGTTCAATGTCAATAGTATGTACCGTCCTTTTCCTCGAAGTGTCTATAAACACACGTGACGATGAAGGGACTATTATATAAATAAAGACAAAACGCACGTTAATGATCGAAATCATGGACACCGTTCGGCACAAATAATGACGCGACGCTAAACAAATAAACCGGGACATCCAGGGTGATACGTATGTACCTGTGGTGGTTCGTAATCTCGATTGGAGGCTCAGGAAAGAAGTCGATTACTTAATTATGGCATCGTGCCAAAACATCGCTGCCGGTTCGTTTGGCAGTGCTCTTGCGCTATGTTGCCGCAAAAAATCCTCGATTTTGAGATTTATCGGCTATGATTACAGCGCATCTCAATACCTGAGATCGCATTTCCGCGCACGAAAAGCCTTCATAGTCAATTCAAATCGTTCACGCGTCTAATCATCGCTCAAAGTTCCATTGTTTATTTTTGGTGTAAGACGAGATTCACGCGGACACACTTTAATTACCGTACATCTATGGCAGATTTATTCTTGTCGATGTCCAATTTAGAATTATAATTATGAACAATTACATAAATATATAAATAAGGATTCTCAATCTTAAACAATAAAATAAAAATTCAGACAAGGCTAATGAGGGTCAAACGCTGATGTAAGAGCGAAGAGTTAGGAGATGCAGATAATACTCAGTTAATGGTTATCTTCATTTATTGTGTTGATACGTTAGCCTGATGAGTCATCCTCAGCGAAAAACCAGAAATATAAAATCCTCCATTGAGAGCAAGTCACTTGCAGATTGACAGAAATGCAGTAATCAATACGCTCAATGAGAAACAAAATTGATTTCTGTCAATCTGCAAGTGACTTGCTCTCAATGGAGGATTTTATATTTCTGGTTTTTCGCTGAGGATAATCCCAAAGTGAGCCGAAACGTTATTGGTAACTCATTAGGCTAACGTATCGACACAATAAATGAAGATAACCATTAACACCTGATTTTATTTATTATCTGCATCTCCTAACTCTTCGCTCTTACATCAGCGTTTGACTTTCATTAGCTTGTCTGAATTTCTATTTTATTGTTTATAATTATGAATAATCGTCACTCGTAAAATGGTTTATTTACTGGTTAAGAATGATTTTACTAAATATTTGAGACATTAAATATTAATGTAAATTATATACATTTTCAAGATATTAAAAATAATAATTTATTAAAAAAGAAATTATTAACTTTTTTATTTTTATCTATTTCAAAAATAAAATTTAGTTTTTACAAGTGTGACAGTGTTATTTATATTTCATCTGAAACTACTAAATACGTAATATATATATTAAATGTAATATATAGTAAATTAAATATAAAACATTCTAAATAACATATATATATATATATATAAATAGGTTCTATATATACATTTTCTATCTATTCATTTACTTCTTATTTACTTTTATTTATTCTTTTTTTGTATGATATGTTTTGTATTGATTTATTTTCTGATTCTATATACCTATTTTAGAAACAGTCGCGCATTTCTCAACTGTCAGAGCTCAATGTCGAAATCAACTTGGTAGTCAAAGTGTTAACTAGTCACGAGCCGAAAACGCTTTCCGACGTGCCCGACGCGCGCATTTCCGAAACGGATACACGTTACCCGATCGTGCTGTTGTCCCGCAAAACTATGGCGATGAATATTGATGAGCGGTCTACAGTGAAATGGTCGAATCGGCGGGCGTAACGATTGGAAGGTTAATTGAGAGTAATGCTCGTCTTTTTCCAGTCGGGGAAACAGACCGTTAATCTCCACAGAAAATTTGCGCGGCTGTAATATCGAATTTTCGACTTTTTCGTGGTTTTGGAGGGTATTCCCTAATGGCTTTCAGGACGAGGTGTGAACGAATTGCTTTTTTTATGAGTATCCTGTAGGTGTTTTCTTTTAAAACAGGGAAAGAAGAAAACGAGGAAGAACGAGGTTGGAAGCCTTCGCTTAAAATTTTCTTAGGTAAGTTCGGCACTGAAAAAGCGTGCGCGATCATTTAGTGCGCGCGCACGTAAATGATCGTTCGACTTATATTAAAAGAAAAGAAAATTACGTGCAGTTTAAGTTACCAATATATTCTTCGCGCGCTTGTGAAAAGTCTCGATCCTCGTACAAAATTAAAAATATTTTGAACTTGTGTTAAAACCGGTCATTGTTAAAATCTTTGTATTGAATTTTTAACGTATCCGTAAATTTGACATAATATAATTATGTTATTTGACTGTTTAAATTAACACTTAATTTTTTTATTATTAAACTAATACAATTTATGAATAAATACACAAAAAACATAAAAATAATAATTTTAAAACATAAATTCTGAGATAAATGTATAAAAAATGAATGTGCCTGTTAATTTAACATATTATAAATTTTGATGAAGAAATATAATATGTTTCCACAACTTGTTCTCAAATTGTGACAAAGTGTTACATTTTTATGTATTACTTTTTACATAATGTTTATGTTATTTTCTAACATATTCGTCTTGTAACACAAAACAAAAATTTAAATGGATTTCAGGACACGTAAAATGTGTTAAATTTAACACAAATTTTCGAACTGTGTATATTAAATCAACTAATTAGATAAAGTTGATTCAAAAACCAAATATGATGTTTATAGATATCTCCGTAATTTCTTGTTTGCTTAAGGGGATCCTAAAGCGAAGCTCGAACTCCGACAAAATCACTAGATGTCGCTGTTTTTTCTGCGCATCGACATGTCTGTATATACTACCACACCAATATCTCACGCAACCTATAATATATTCAGTCGCACATTCATGTCAATTTTCGTATAACAAACTCGTCGCGATAAAGCGTCTAAGTCTAATTCTAAGAACTCGACGTTATTTGTTTGTGCAAACTACGTGTTTGTGAATCACTATTTCGTAAGGTTGGAAAACTTTCGTATCAAGCAAATGTTATCACGACTTGACAGCTTGAGACGCCATGTTACACTAAGAAATGGTAAAAAATATATCAATTTCGAAATTTTTGGTCGTTCTCGGCATAAACTCCACCTCACAGACACGTATTAATGCGTATACTTTAATCCCGGAAAAGGGTTTTTAAATCTGTGAAAGAGAAAAAAAAGTATTTGTTATATAAAAATTATATGATTTAGTCGGTAATACAGGCGGCTTTAGGATTCCCTTAAGCACCCAGTTTTGGAAATAATCGTCTAGATAACACATGTCTAAAAAAACGTCATAAAGACATTATATAAACGTCTTTTAGACATGCGTCTTCTGGACGGTTGATAATAATTATGGATAATCGATGTACACGACGCACGCGCTAACGACGTATTGAAGCACACGCGCTCTTGAGCGTCCGATAATGCACCTCACTGAAAATAATGCAATCGCTTTCTGTGCCGATATTACGTAAACATGGAATAATTTTATTGGAAGGTATTACACTGCTAATAGCGCCGCTTTTTCCTCCCCGCTGTCTCCTATTTCGATGCGCCTAGCTCGCCTTTTTCTCTTATCTAGAAAAATGTTATCAACACAGAAGACTATTTTCAGATCTACTTTTCGTTACTGCATTGTAAAAAGTAATATGTTTTATTCTTGTCTCCATATTTTAAACACTTAAGGATGTTTTAGTTTTAAACTTTTCCAATAGACAAAAACACTACGTGTTTGGATTTAAAACGCATAGTGTTTTAAATCCAAATACATAGTGTTTTGTTTATTGAAAAAGTTTAAAACTAAAACATCCTTAAGTGTTTAAAATATGGAGACAAGAATAAAACATATTACTTTTTACAATGCAGTAACGAAAAGTAGATCTGAAAATAGTTTTCTGTGTTGATAACATTTTTCTAGATGAAATGGTGAAACAGAAACGAACTTGTACACTGAAAAAAGTTAGTGTACAAGCTTGTTTGCGTTTCACTGTTGAAAAAATATTTGTTATGACAACGGTAATTTTATTCTGTCTCCAATCTCAAAAAGAGTAACTATGCTATTGTGATAAATAATAAATACTGTATTAAAGCTACAGGGACTAGAGAAAGATTTTCATCAATAATTACGACTAGTCGTTATAAGTACGACTTTATATTAACTCGGGAATAGTCACCTGGGATATTTTACACTCCAACAGCAAGAAAATGTGAATTATTATAATATAAAATGGATATTGTTTAATATATTTTCTTTCTTTTTTAATAATTATTCTTTACGATGTGAAAGGAGAAAAATTGAGATAAGTAACACTGATTGTCTATTTGGGAGAAATTACGGGTCCAATAAGGTAATCTCCCATAATACCCATCCAATCGTATCTAATGTTTGGTTGATGTTAACTTTCTGATTTCCGAAAATTTTCATTATAAAGTGTGTATGGAAATTGAGTCAGAACATTCAGAACGCGGTTTGTAAACACTGAGATAAATTTTCATGTCGCATACGACATGAAGTCAATAAGTCAGTTATAGTAACATACAAAATATTGTTTATATCTTAGAAACGGTTGAGTTTTCGATCTATATGTTCACTAAGGCTTTTTTACTCAGTATGATGTGTATTACCATGTAAATGCTAAATGGTTTTTTTAACACCCTGTATATATTTATTTGATTTCTACTTACTTTTTTCAGAAAAATTGTAAGTAAATCCGTGTCCATAATGTTTCCAAATACTAATAAATCGAAAAACAATCAATAATATACAATAGTGATTTTTAACTAGGATATAAAAAGGTTGTCGTTTACGTGAAAAAAAATTTAGATAACTACTCTTGAATTAATATTATAATCAATAATATTAAATTATAAGATTTAATTGCTATACTTAACAGTTTAATAATTATGTTTATCAGAGTTTAATGATCTGATTATTGTCTGTGACAACATTTTTGATCTGGAAATATTTACTGAAGCGTAAAACTAGGTCTAGAAACGAATAACGATAGACAAATGATGCTCACCTCTCATGTAGACGTAAGCAGTGCCGCGCATATTTCTTCTCGTGAGGACGACGAGATTCAAGATATTTCCAATGATGCCGAGGCAACAAATGGTCGGCAACACGATACCGTAACTGACTCGTCTCAAAGTCGGTGTTCGAGGATCCTCCTGCTTGTCCAGATCTTCCGGTAGCAGGCAGATATTCTGAATCTTGCTTATATTGAGCAGATCCGTCATCTTGCCGTTTTTTTGCTCTCTTTCTCTCTCACTTCAACGCCTCTCACAATTCGCGATAAATTTCCCCGTTCCATCGCACCGACAGATCCATCTTCGAATCCGCTCGCTCAACTGCCGTGTGTTCATCTCGTGGCACGCGTTTCTGACCGATCAGTAATTAACTAGTAGAGAGTGTTTTTCCGAGATGTTCAAGCGAGACGATGGCTGACAACAACACGATCTGAACTTAGGAACGAGATTAGCAAAGTTAGGAACGATACGCGCAAACTTGGTAACACTTTTTCGAACAGCATCCGAATCACACCGTTGTGATTCGATGACACGAGTCGCGAGAGAACAAGTTTCACACGCCGGTCAAGAGCACGCACATTCGTAAAAAATACACCTGTCATGCAACAGGTGCGATGAAAGTTTCATTTTACCATGGAAGAATCGTGAGAATTTAGAAGTTTAATTGTAAGCCAAGCCCGCCGGTTCGAATAAGCGGCTTTACCACTTACGATATCCGCGGCTGCTTATTTCACCGAGCAATCCGAACGTGTTCTTCCTGACAATTTGTACGCCGCCATCGTCGTGCGGCAGCTGCGCCGTTCCACGCTATCCTGAAAACAAACAGGTCGTTCGTGTGTATTCCGCAAATCCGATACATTCTACCGCAGCGAGTATTTATTTCCTCGTACTCCATTCGGAGGATTTTAATCGGAACCACAGGCGCGCGCGAGGGTTGAAAAACAGAAGATACACGAAAAGAACGGTTTTGTTCAAATTTTTAAAAATTTAACTTAATAATTTTTTTGGAATCATCAAAATAATTAGAACGCTCATGGTTGTTAGGATGTCAAAAATTTTTACAACATCGCTTATCATGCTTCCGATATAATTATTTGATGATCCAACAAAAGTATTTTCAAATCTGTAGCTATTCAAGTTTTTAAATACTTCAGTAAAATTGTTCTTTCCGTGTAGAAGCGAAGCTTGGAACTAATGCAATTAATAAGTACTTGAATTACTGTGTATATTTAACAATAATTAATACGTACAAAGAATTCAAATTGTACACGTTCCCATTTGGGTCCTGTTCAGTACGTATTAAAATATGAAATGGTCGTAAAATTCTGATATTGAATCTTCTACTGATTGTAGTCCAAGTAAGAGTCGAACGAATAAAATAATAAATTCGTCATCTTAAATTATTAAACTAATTCTTGGTTAAATGCAAAACTGATGCCAAAATCTGTAACATAATTACTGGATCTGTAAGACCCATTTAATTTATACAATTAAAAAACACTAATTAATTTGAAGGAACTAAAATGACGTAACTCGTATAAAAAAAATAAGTGCTACGTAAGTCTATTTTAATAAGAATAATCTAAATTCGCGGATGTAATATAAAAATAAATCGAACTCTTTGATATTTTCTTTGATATTTTCTGTGGCAGTTGCTACAATAATAGATAAAAGAATTAAGAACTAATAAATTCAAATATAATATTTTTTTATTTTAACATTCACAGAGAAAGCTGAATTATTTTTACTCATTAGAATCTTTATTATCCAAACAATCCTACTATATAGATCCACTGTCGGCTTTGGAGGGACATAATTGAGTGGGTTCAATAGACTCGCGTTAACTCTGAAAGGTGAGCTGAATTAAAAAGTTGTTATATTTATGTGTTAAAATTCATTGAAGTGAACTGTAAATTACGTAGAAACAAAACTAATGTTATTGAAAAACGGAATTTAGCAATCAATCCTCGTCATGATATTGTATTATGGATTAAATGAATGTTATACATCTAATCAAATAAATTCGTCTAAGAAGCTTGTCTGTCTCATCACGTATCTTTCACGAATCTACGTTTTCGAATCGAAAGGTTGTAGGGGACCGCGAGAATGCAGCATATGATTGAAAAGTAAAATCGAACGTCCTGTGTCGCGAAAAGAACACTAATGAAGCGTGCTTCGCGCGTTTGCGTGATTCTTCATGGCTCGGCTTCTCGCGGAGGAGCAGCCGCGGAGTCCGGAACGAAGCCGTTTCGTCTCGTTCCATAGGAAGGAAATCGTTACTGGCAGTGCAACGTAGGGATTTAGATTCAGATAGGTCGATTCCTCCACTTCCGGATTTTGAGAGTTTGCGATTGAAGAAGCGCGGCTGAATTTCAGATCCCGAACGAAAATGGATAGCACCCCCTTGCACCCTCTCGTAGGCGGTGGCGTGAACCGGAATAGTCGGTTTATATTCAAGACGCTCGCCATTCCGCGTCGCCGCGAATTCCCTCCGTGGCGAGATATTTTCCCTCTTTGCGGAAGGGAGGCGGCGAAGGATGAACACTGTCGCGCCTGTCGTCCGCAAAACGAATATAATCTTCGTGTCTCTCGTCTTCACGTGAATCCAGAGCTCCAGACGGAAGCGCGTTTTATGCAGTCTGTGCGCCTCTCTAATGCATCTCTTTCTATATATTTGCCGATCCGCCATTGGAACGAAATACCTAAGTGCACTTTACACGTCCACCGGTGCATTTTTGCAAAGTTTGCGATCAAGACCGAAGTTTGGGGATCGCGTTTCGCTTCGATGACGTCCCTGGCGCGATTCCCGGGAACTTCATCCGCAAAAAGTATTTCCCAAGTTTTCGGGCGACGCGAGTTACGGCAGGGATCTCAAATCGATTTTCTACGTTGGGAAACAAAATATTCGCTTCAAATTTCTTATCGTACTGATTCGCCTGCAGCTTTTTTCGCCGCAGTCTCTCTTTTACCTCAATATTTGCATCGATCTATTCGGAGCATTACAAAACATGTCATGACGATATTGATGTTGTTGCTATTGAACGCAGAATGGATGCAATTATGTGACGAGTATCGTTATCGCTGCGGCTGTCGACACTCGTGTCGGAAAAGAAATGTTTTCTCTTCTAAGTGCTGAGGCGGAAGATAGCTATTCGCAGCCTACTCCTTGCTTCTCCGTAGTAAGCCGTGCTGTCTTGTAGAGCCCTCGAGGATTGTAAACGAAACTTTCGTAAGGGAGTGCTTTTATACCGTTATACCGTAGATTAGTCTCCTGAGGATCAGAAATTTAGGCTTCCACGAAGCAATAGGGATTAGCGATGGCTTAACAATCCTCTCGCATTCTAAGACCGAATCATGAAACAGGCATCTCCATAGTTATTAGGTTGTTTTAGAATTTACAAACATTTGTTACTTATTATATCGTATTCCTAAGTAAAATTGTATTTTAGATACAGTCTATTCGAATCTTTTGAAATTTAATTCACTCAAGTTTTGATATTCTACATGGAAAAAAAAAGTAGCTGTCGTAACTAAAAACTGCATGTGATAACTAAATGGCAGGGGTAAAATATGGACAACTAAAATATAAGTATTATAGCTAATGTCTTAGTTGTGATATCTATATTATAGCAGCAACAGAAAACCATTTCGCTGTTTATAAATTTATAGTTACGGCAAATATATTATAACAAACTAAGATTAGCTGTAGCAGAGAAAATCTTTTTTTCTGTGTATTCGATCTTAAATGTAACATTTATGTATCAATATTAAAATGTCTTGTAAAAGTGTAAACATTAAACAATCATTCTAATATTATTTTATTACAAACATATAACAAAATTAACTACATTTTTAAGCAATTATTATTAAAATGATAGAATATAGGAAAAATGTCAACTTTTATGGCTTTATATGTACGTAATGTAAGTATCTATATTTAGATTTTTAAAGATTTCTTAAAACATCTACATCAGCATTATTTCTTAAAATATTTTCATTATCATTTTTACGAAATTATATTTTTTTTAAATAAAAATTGAAAACGATTTTATATCAAGTTCATTCATATAATAAAGTAATTTTACAATTTAAAAAAATAAAATGTTTTAAAAGTATTTTGAAAAATAGCAGATTTTTTGAAAAATCTAAATACACAATTATAAAAATAACCATAAAAGTTTTTTTAAAATTTTTTATATCTTTTTAAAGATAAAAGAAGACTAGCGTTTTTTTCGTGATGGTCTCTATATTCATCATGAACATCCGTCACGAACGGAATGAACTGATTTGCAAAAATTTACTAGAGCTAGCGATTCGTTGCGTGGCACCTGGTAAGATAGGGAACAATGACCTGGAAATTAAATGAAATAATCAACTGTCCATTGTAATAAACTCAAGAATGACAGCTAAACCGGGATCGTTCGCCGAGACGGGGAGATTACTCGAGCTTTCACGTGTACCAAGGATCACCGGAGGATTAATCCGCGATCCCGACTTCGGGATAATGTCCTGTAAATCCGTACGTTTTACGCTTTGCTTCGTAAACGTTTCGCGACGCAAATGCGCGCGTTCACCTCCGAGATCGTTAACTCGATAGTAAAGCAAATAGGGCGCGCGTGTGCTGCCGTTTCGCGGATGGCTTATCGATCACTTAACCGAGAGATATGTTAGCCTCTCCACTCCGGCAAACCTTTCACAATGTCATTCTTCATTCCTCACCGCGATCATGCAATCGCGACTGAGACGATGATCATAACTTAATGGACTTTCCTCTTCGAGTATAAACTGCAAAATCACGGTCGGTAGACCATCAAATTGCGCCAGGGCTAAGGTTGATGGAACAGGGCTGAGAATAGATGAGATTGCTCGCAAGTCTCCGAAACTTGCAGAGACGTGACAAAATTTTTAAGTTAATTATCAAAGACTAACCACGTTAGTCTTTGAGGTTGGTATATTCTTTACGAAACAGAAGCTATGAGGGAGTTAATGATTTAATATAGGATAAATAATTCCGTCGAATTATCCCATACCAAAGAACTTATGATTATTTTGTATGAATGCTATTTAAATATTATTAACATAACGCGACATGAGTATTCAAAAAAATAGATTTTCGAAGTTTACGCGAAAAATTGCTAAAACTGGACGATCGTAGAAATATTCCCATTATAATATTCACGTGAAAAACGCGCGTTTTTTTTCTTATCAAAATAATATATTTAAAAATGTTTTAAATAAAACTGTTATACTTGTAAAATAATTTTATATAGAAAATTTGATATGAAATTGTCTGTAATTGTTATTCATAAAAGAAAATTTGATATAAGATATAATTTCACACAAATGATAATAAAAGAATATTTTGAAAAATAAGTAGTAAGGTGTCTTTGTGAAAAGTTCTTAATAATTTTTTTCTTTAAGTGAAAATACTTACATATATTAGTTTTGTTGTTTTAAAATTTAGTACAAATTAAGCTACATAAAAATACAATAATTAGCTTGGATTTTCATAATATTTCGATATGTTTTTAATAGGACGAAAATGTACATGTACCCTTTTAAGATAAAAAAAAACGGTGTTTCCATAACCAAGTTGATTGACGAGGAATCAAGAAAAAGTCGATGATGATAGAAAGAAAGAAAGAGAGAGTACTTTTTTGCGTGCTGATGAGGTTCCGCGAATCTGCTGCTTGACGAGGGTTTCAAGTTTCACCCCTGTAATCGCTTTCGCTCTCTATTCACGTTATTGCCAATCAAGTCAAAACGTTCAATTCACCCATCAACTCGCAAAGATCGATGCTACTATCAATTATTGTCAATCGGAAGAAATTTGTCGTTTTCCTTTTCAACAAGTGAAACATTTTAAGAGAACCCAGGGTATAATGATTATAGTAAGGTTTTTGATCAAGTTTTAAGCATATTAAAAATAAATAAATCAACTTTATTTTACACTAAGATACGTCTAAAAGTAACTATATATTGTCTGACATTTCATTATATAGTAGCATCTTTGTAAAAAGTTATCGAGTATATCCCATTATACCCCGATTTCATTATGCTCTACATCGTCCTAATTTTTATTTGCTTTTCATCATTAAGAGAAAAATGGTTGCAATAATTTATAGTGTTGTTCAAGGTACATTATTTTCAATACCCAGGTACAGGTACAGATACAGATACTAAAAAAATTAAATACTTTAAGTACAGGTACCTCAAAACGCATCTTAAATATATATCTAGATACTTTTATTTATTAAAATAAAATTTCAGAATGAGGCATTTATGATTTCATGTATTTGCACATGATATTTAACAAAAACGTCAAACATTCAAAATTGTCATCGGACAAATTATCTCATCGAAGTGTTAAAATTTGTTACAGCATTTTCATTTTTTAGTGTCCAATATAATTGTGGTACCACAAAATTATTTTGAGATCTATATCTAATAAAATTTTAGATCTTTCAGCTAAATTATTTTCCGTATATTATTCACACTAAATTGTCATTTTTTTCTCTTACAAAAGGCGAGGATTGACGTTTCCCGTTTTTGTCAAATTAATTCGCTCGAGTTTACGGTCTCGTTGATGAAAATTATTCGTACGCGACCGTTGCGTCCGTAATTCTTGCATAAAAGTATCGGTGGGTGTGCGGGGTGATGAAAACTGGCATGTGGGTAGCGCGTGGAGTGCATTGAATATAGTGGGGTCGATCGTTACGCTAAAACGTTGCAATTTGATCCGCGTTGCGTACACATGCGTCAGTTATTGTCCGCGTGGCCAGCACGTGGATTGCAAAAATATCTCGGCGATAAATCACGAGCGGTCCGGTGAAACAACAGTCCTCGGGATCGAAGAGTTAGACATTAAAAATAAAGCTTGATGCACTTTTTCCCATGAAAAGGTAATTCAATATACCATATATATATATCGTCGATCGCGAACTTTTTACTCTTAATTTTTTAAACGTAGCTTAACTTTATTAATAATGTGTAGCACTTTATATGAAAGAAAATTAGGCATGAAATAAGATGAAACTGTGATCGATATGACTTTGTACGGCAGACACGTATAAATAACGATACTTCCGAGAATCTTTTTCTATTTTCTTTCGCACCTTCTCTGCTCTTTCTTTCTTTCGTTTCTTTGTCGATCTCAAGAGCCACGTTGCGAGGCCAGTAATTATCACCTAAGCCAGAGTTTTTCGACCTTTTCCAGAGCTTCTCTCGAGATACATTATTAGTGTACACGCTTCAGTGTTCATCATAGAGTTTTAGATACCACTAACACAATATACAGAAATAAAAAGTAAAGTATTCTAAAATTTTTATTTGTTATCATTTTAAAAGTAATTTTGTTATAATGATATTGCTTTGGTTATTACTGCTGTAATGTTAGTAATAATTATATTTACAGTTCTGTAAAAAAATATAAATAGTTAACATTGAAAAAAATGGCTATAAGTTATTATAATTATAATAATTACAACCATTTTGTGGTAATAATAAATATCTATATTTTTAGTCACTATCGATACCAACTATAAATATAATTATTATAACTAATAGAGAATTCGGTCACTTACATTACATTAGATCAGTGCATTAAAAGCTGCTTTACATGAAATTAACAAAGTTAAATATAAAAGTATATAAATATTCTAAACAATTAACTATCTACTAATGATATAGTCGCATTATTTAACAAACTATATTTGTGTATCTTTCATTATCAAAGTTGATTATATTATATCACTGCATTGAGACATTTTATATAAAGCAGCTTTTAATATGCACTGATCCAGTGTAGTGCGAGTGATCGAATTCACCATAACATAGCAATAATAACCATAATTACTATACCATAAAATTATGGTCACAAATATCAAAAACTTTTCTCTTAGTGCATCAGTATATTGCGGAATATCGAGTCGGTGAAAAACTGTGACTTAAGCAAATTTAACAAATCAAGCAAGATATGCACGTCAAATTACAATCGTAAGAGTCATCGAAATTCGCAAGAAAACCGCTTTTATCGCCTGGATGACCTTACTCGAGAAACTAGAATATACGAGAGACACAGAGATGTAGGAAATTCACCGAAGAATGTGTAGCGGTTAATATTTTGGCATAACATACGAAAAGCGTGGGTGAGGGAAAGGGATGCTGGAAAGCAACTGCGTTGTGGAATTGACACGTGGCGCAAAAGTCCCGTAGGAAACTTTGCAATTTCCTCGACCACGTGCACGAATGTGTTTCGAGACGGGGTAACAAACTCCCGCAAATTTTGCACCGAGGGGGCATCTCTCCTTTTCTCTCACCTCACTGCATTCTCCTCAACCCACGCAGCAGCTGCGACTTAAAAATACGCAACGACGAAGAAGGAAACTCGGGCATACTAAGCATTATGCATTCGCCTTCCGCCGGGGACGTCGACCAAGATCGTCCTCCCAAATCCGTCGGTATGCATTGTGGAACACAATGCGAGGAGCACAGGTGAATGAGCCAAGCCGATTTTACGCTTATAACGCGTCTTTGCGCCACTCGGTGGGTTAGCATAGGTTCTACACAGTTTGCAACACTCTCAGCTGCTGCGAGCTTCTCCTCGAGAAACTTTGCTCCATTTTTCTCTGTTTCTTTCCACGTGCCTGCCTTTCCATGTTTTCTCGTAGAAGGTGTTTGATCTTACATTCTTGGTGGTTCGAGGTGATTTCGATAAACGTTTTTATGCGATATATCCTACTTTTATTTTATTAAGCGATACTTAGTGTTTTGAGAGTAACCAAAGTGTCTCGTATATCAATGGCACTTATCAAAAACGTAATATTCAATTGCATTTAAATAATTATTTAAATTTTAAAACGTTAACTGTTATGGTGATCATTCGTGATTGACGCCCTGGTGATCACTCTCTAAAAGTGAATTCGTGTATTATTCAATTCAATTCTTTATTGCAATGCATGCATACACATATACAAAGCAAATGACATGACATCAGCGAGGCTGCTGTTACAAGCCAGCCAGTAGCTAGATCATTACAGGTAAGCTTTGAGATAACAGAATATTACGAAACGTAATAATTTTGTACACTACACAAAGCATTAGCAATCATATCATAACAATAACATATCGATGGAATAATTCATACAAAATTAATATTAAACAACAATATTTGCATGACATTACATTTATAAGAAACTTAACAATATGTATAGTATAATCATAAGATAAAGGTACAAGCGCTCGAATCATTTATATTCTAAGTCGTCAAGATTGCAAAAGAGTATCACACTTACGATTATGCTTAAGCCTGAGATTATTACTGATTACATCAGTTATAAGTGTAGCACTGAAGTCATCAGCGAATATTTACTGTTTTTCAGTAATAATACACTGATTCACTTTAGAGGTTATGATTTTTTACAGATTCAATCTGTAGAAACCATAACTTCTCAAAATAAATCAGTGTATTATTACTGAAAAACAATAAATATTCGCTGATATTACAGTTATAAGTGTAGCACTGAAGTCAGTGATAATACATTGATTCACTTTTAGAGAGCACTGATGACATTATCGAAATTTGATAAAACGCTTATAAAAAATTAATGACATTTAATATAAAATTTTGAAAGTAAATAAAGAGCTAGATAATAATGTAATGTAAACATCCTATGAATTATCAAAAGTAAACTAACTTTACCTTTATAAAAAATGTTCAAAATTGTCACAATTCAATAAGAACGGTTTAAAAAAATAATAAAAATCATTACAATATGAAAAAGATGTTCTTTAAAGGTCGTGAAAAGGAAAATGACAAAAATGATTATATATACATATTCTTTTTGCCGATATTCAATTTTTATTTTCTTACACTGTCATTATCCTTATACACTCGCTTGAAGCGACGTGAAGCTTATAGTAGGAGACCGAAGTTTATCGTGAAAAACTTAGCAAAGCCTGCTTATAACAAAGCTGTCCACATAGCACGTCTTCTCTCGCGATGCTTCTTTCAGTAGAACAATTAGACAGGTGTCGCAGATAATTGAAAACTAAAAGCTAGGCTCCTACGCGATATGAATAAACCGCGACATCGCGTGTTACAAACATAGAGATTTATCTTCCGTAAGTTGAGGCACGAGATACTGAAGTGTCTCAAGGAAAGAAGATTTATCACGGAGGAGCTACACGGGGCATGTAAAACGTGCAGATGAGATTTAATTTATTCCCGTGTATACCGAAGTGTCGCCGTTAATTTCGATTATTTATTACTTTCCCCTTGGATGCTCGATTTTCGCAAACTAGCGCTGAAGCCTATTTTATATATCGTTCTTTTACTTCAAAAGTGATACAACTCAAAAAATTAAATTTCCTGCAGAAAAGGGAAAAATCCATTTTGACAGAAAATGATTAATTGATGAAATAATATCGGAAAAGAATATATTCTTAACATGTTCATTTTTGTCATTTTCATTTCACATTTCACCTTTAAGAAACCACTCTTTTTAACAATTTTTTAAATTTTTGTGTACGTTTAAAGTCTCATCAAAATAACCCAAGTGGTTTTCGAAATTTTTGGAAAAAACAAAATTTTTCCTCCAATTTTAACACACTGTATCTTTGAAACTAATTGTAAACCATTAGACATATGATTATGAAGTTTTCGTTTTGAATTTGTGTGAGGAATCATTTAAAAATTTTTTAGAGTATTGAGCGTCCACCTTATTGTACAAAACTTTTTACTAAATATTTTTAATAGATATTTTATCATATATTAGATATTTTAAATATTTAATTCTGAATATTTTACATATTAAACTTCCTCTCTCTCTTTCTCTCTCCTCTTCGTTGGAAAAACGAATTATCTAAATCGTTATTTCCTTTAAACGGCCTGCTCTCTCGGGAGGTAATTAAACTTTACCACCGGTAGCGAAATTAGGTTGACGCGGCCGGAATATGGGAAAAATATTTTAGCAGGTGCTTATCGAGCTATTGATAGCATAATTAAAACCGATGTCAATGCATAAAGCGTCGTCGCTCGCGCTCGTTTACTCAGTAAATGGAAATAGGTTTACGCGAGGTCTCTCGTAATCTCACTATCATCATTGTTACATAATAATCGCCTTGCACGCACAGAGGCGGAGCAATCGTCAAAAGGCTTGACCAGGTTAAATCGGGAATAACGATCCTTCCTTCCTTCTTTTTCCTCCAGCAAAAACGTGCTTTTACGACTTTCCGCCGCTCGTCGATAACGATTGTGATGAAAAAGATCGCGGTTATCCACATAGTAGATCGTTACATTCGTCATAGGAATTCGAGAAGGGGAAGCCACCCCGAAATATATCGCGGAATCAAGTTTTCACGACGGTGTTCCTTACTTAAAAAAAACTTAGTAACCTTATCGAATGTGTAATAATCTCATTTTCTCGAGATATCATAATAAGAAAAAAGTTTTTGATATTTGTGACTGTATAATTGCGTGGTAAAATATAATATTACGGTTAAAAATTCCATTTTTATTACTGCTATAATGTTAATAATTATTATTATGATATAACTAATATTGTTATAGGTGCAATTATAAAAATGGTGTTCTCTTAATCATAATTATTTTATTACGTAATACCGTCACAAATAACTTTACTTCCAATATTAAAAACTCTAATCTCACAATCAGCACAGAGAGGAAGAGAAGGACGGGGATGGTAGTGGATCTGACACATGGAAATAGACGGCACTGTATCACGTGTGATAAACTTTACACCGTAATACCACCCGCTGGCTGGCGAGAGTGAAGAAAAGATTATGTCACCGATAGTAACCGAGATAACAAGATCCTCCTTTTATATCAGACGCATCGTAAAATCTCTTTTCTTCTTTCTCTCTTCTTTCTTTCAACGAAACAATGACATCGGCATGTTCGACCTTTCGTCGATGATGAAATAATGATATTCTCTCTTCGCTTGTCTCGCCATTTCAGGCAGGATCCTTGTCACTTTGTCAAGGGTCGCTTTCCATCTCGCGAGTAAGGTAATGCATACAAAAGTATCAGATGTAATACGTGTATTTCTTGTACCTTACAGCTGTACAGAATCAATCGTGTGGTTCTACATTCGTATATTTTCTAGTTAACACTGCTGTAATAAGGTAAATCTTTAAATTACATACATCTTTTTACACATTCTTGGTACTTTACACTGGTTATAAGAGAAATATATTTGATATTTGTGACTTTGCGTGGTAAAATAATTATGGTTAGATGCTCCATGTTTATAGTTATAAAAAATATACATAGTTGACACCGAAAATGATTATAAATTATAGTTAATTAATGTAATTGCAACCTTTTTTTTCTCTCAGTATATATTAATATGCCAATAACAAAAGAAAAAGAGAAAAAAGAGAAAGTTAAATTTATTTTTTGTATAATATAATATCTATTTAAAACTCTTGTTGAATATTATACGCGGATTCTTGAAACGTTTCCTTGTGTATTTGATAACGATTATTAGCCCTTTGATTTTAATTCTGATGGAGATTGCACGACTCTCGGTACTCTCTGACTCTGTAGATTCTCTCGCACGCAATCGTTACATCGTAATTAACGAAGACGTCGCACTCGCCGAGACGGATTCACGAGGAGCGTGTAGCTGCGTCGCGCCGTCGCATGCGATTCGCGACAAATTGCGATCCACTCGAGGTTCGTCGACCGGAAAGTTGAAGCTAATTAATGAGAGCACTTGTCCTCCGCTTATATCGATAATGCGCCAGTTAGAGACTAGAGGATGATTACGCGTCACGACAAACGGCGGCCACGAGGCGACGCGGAAGCTGTTAAGACTCCGTGACAATCGCTGCATCCAAGGCAGAGATGCGAACACCGATTAAAGCGGGAGGTTTCAGATTTTCACGCTGAAATTGTACGGGTGCATGAACATCGCGTCTTAATCCGATAAAACCGCAATCGGAATGTTTTGTTTTTTATTGCATTCTGAGAAATCGGTTTTAAATGTAAGATTTCGTTCGATAAAAAAAGAACTAAGATAATACATTTCGCTAGTATCATTGCAGATAATAATTTAATATTTATATTGTTAGACAAATAAAAAATATTTTGTTTCATGTGGAAATTGATTTCAATTATACTAAAAAGAATGCCTCTTATCATATTTTAAATTATCACATTTTTAATGTCACAATTTAAATTAGTAAGATTCAAATACATTTTTAAATAAAAAAAATGTACAGTAAAAAATACTTTGTATTTGTCTTACAATCAGTCCTTGTAAAAATTTTTGTGTTGAATTTTTAACATATCCGAGTATTAATTTAACATAATGTGATTGTGTTATTTGAATATTTTGTGTTAAATTGATATTCATCATTTTATTATGTTAAAATAACGCGATTTATGAATAAATGAGCAAAAAAATAATGCTTTAGAATGTAAATTGTAAGATAAATGAATAAAATGTACCTGTTATAATTCAATATACTATTAATTTTAATCTTACTGAAGGAATGTGTTTCCACAATTTCTAAATTGTTTTTAAATTGTGTCAATATGTTACATTCTTTGTGTTTTTATATATAATGTTTGTATTACTTTCTAACAAATTTTTCTTGTGTTAAATTAACACAAAAACTTTGGTGGACTGTTTGGAACACGTAAATTAAATATATTAAAATTGAGTTAGACTCGACCTAACACATTGTGGTAGTCTATCGCACAATTCTTTAAGCATATGAATTTGTATGCGATTGTAATCGGCAAATTTAGTACAAATTTTCAATTTTTAAACCGTATAGTTTTAAAATACTGCAAAATATCCTATTTGAACAAATAAATCTTTTAAAATTGGGAGTAAATCGAGATGTATACTTAAAATCTAAAATGGTTCAATTAAGCGCTTGTTTAAAAATTCTCAAATCATGTTCGTGAAATAATAATTATAATAGCATAACAGTTTAATTTTTCATAATTACGATTAACGCTAATTAAAAGAAGGTCATGCTTTCCATTCTACGGTTAACGAGTAAAGTCTGAAAGACGTAACACCGTTATGTAATTCGATTCGTCTGTGAAAAAAAGAGAAAGAAGAAGGGGAGCGATATAATGAAGAAATTTGAGAAATTCGTGTTTCTTAGTGATTATCGATTGGTTACCGCGAAAATTTGCGATCCGAAGTGGCTTTCGCACGGCGAGACGCTATCTTGGATGTGTTGCCGTGCGGTCGGCGACAGAGAATAATCCTCCTCGAAAATGAGAGCGTTACTCGCGAGAGCAGGGAATATAGAAGCGGAGAAGAGGGAACGCCGAGATACGGTCGGCGCCGCAAATCCCGGGGAAAAACTTGCACCGACCCCGGACAAAACTCGCAAACAGCCGCGAACGCGATTATAACTTCCTCGTCGCGGAACTAATTGCGCTGCAGGGTAGGAGAAACAAAGTTGACCCTTTGTTTTGCGTGCTAAGAGCATTTGAACGAACGAATCGTTCCCGCCGCCGGCGCTGAGGACGCTCATTTTCGCGAGGACGTCGAGACGCGTAGCGCCGAGACGCTTAGCATCGCTCGGAGGTGAGGAAAAAGGGAAAGGAGAAGAGCGAAAATCTCTCTTTATCAGGACCGAGGAATCAAACAACCAGTTTTAACTATCGAACAAACTGTTTGCTGGTGACGAATTTCAATGCAAGCAAATAGCGCGTTTACGAAATAAGTCGACGACGGCGACGACAATGATGTCGGGAATTTCCATCTCGGCCGACCAGGTTTTATCGGCGTCACATTATGCCGGGCGCATGAAAACAAATCTTTAATTTCCCGCAACTTTCCGTGCATATTTAAGAAACGTCGAATAACGGAAACAAGACGCTCTCTCCCGACTGTGGGCGTTATTTTAATCGTAATACAACTTCATTTCTCTTCGCGTCTCGGAACGAAGTTGCGAACTTACGGAAGTGGGAGGAATCCAAAGAGCAGAATTTTTTTCCAAAGAGCCGATGTCTATTCAACAGACGTACTTATATTTCAAGGATTCTTTTTTTTTCTTCCACTATTCTTTCTCGTACAGCCATAAAGTTTCATTTTTCCCAAAAGGAGGAAGCGCTCCGAAGTGTTTCCTCTCTTTATACTGATATACAGATATTGAAATAGCGTGCTTGGGATGGTTATTACTATAATTGCTTCCTGCTGGAGATCCCACTATCTTATTGGAGATCGATTGCCTGTCAAAATTGAATTGAAAAAAATGAAAGTCTTGATGACTTTCTTTTTTTAAAGAACGCACTATAAGATACAATTTTGATAGGCGATCGATCTGCGGCAAGATAGTGGGATCTCAACCGTATTTATTACGTAATTTACGTAATTATTACGTGATATGTCCCTTTAATACACTAGTCGGGGATATAACATCAATTTCGGCGGTTATTTATAAAATTAAATTGATACAATTTATGGTCGCCCTGCGACGCTTTGCCACCACGTTTCAGTCAATTTAATAAGTACACGTCGATGTGTCAATCAGTTTGAGAACGGTAAAGTCGCCACAAGCGAACCGTCTATTTAATCAGATGAGAATCGGAAAGAGAGCGAGAGAGAGAGAGAGAGAGAGAGAGAGAGAG
>NW_017257753.1:3177398-3287427 GCF_001594055.1 Mycetomoellerius zeteki
GAAGGAAATAGATACAGAAGACAGCATGCACGAGCTGAACCGTCAGGTGGCCGTATTAATTAAACAAATTTATTAACTCGATAGTTTTGTTTACAATTAGAGGCTCGTCGATGGTGTCATACTTCCGGGTCAACCTCAACAGTGGCGTGGGGTTGAAAATTGTCGATGGCTGACAAGCCCATCAGAGCGGTGAAATTTATTACCCGTCTACAATCCTGATGATAGCGATACCACCTTGCAATAATTAAACTGACATAAACTGACTCTAAAAGCCGTTATCGGAAACACGGTATGGCATTGGACGGGCCTGAATCAGTAACACACACATCGCTGCATTGATAGAAAAGTGACAAATAAAAATATGTGCACTTGTGAGATAATGAAAGAAAATCAAAGGTTGTTTTATTTTTTTTTTTTATTTCAGAGCGTATTCACGGATTAATATGATCAAAATTTTTTGAGTGGTTCCGAATAAGAAAACTTCTCTTCCGAAGTTAGTTTGTATACAAATTGTCAAAAGAAATCCAATCAGATTCTTACATGTTTTTTAACTGCAGAGTGCTATCTTTATATTTAAAATTTATATACATGATAGCATTTTAAGATTGATATTGCCGAGCACATTTTTTTATTTCTCATCGAAGATATAATAACGAGAAATGCATACGTGATAACACACTATACAAATAATAATAACTATTGTTTTCCTTGGTTTTGTCTCAGATAATTGCGGCGAGAGAAACTCACTCGCTGTGGAGGTCACATTTTTCGCAATATTTGCTCCTCATATCCCACAGAAGTTTCGACCGCAGGATTATCCGAAGAAAGAGAGCGCGTGACTCGAAAACGAGTGGATTGTTGAACAAGAAGTGTCTCGTGAAATTAAGAACTTGCAAAATGCGTAGAAAGAAGTTAGAAGGTATAAGTACTTTTCTTGTATAAGTTATATTCCCTATGCCAGATAGCAAGCTAACGCTATTTGTCATTTTGATGTCACAGTGACGTCACTTTAAAATTATTTTGACACCAAAATGACAATAAATAACGTCATAAATAAATCAGCTTGCTGTCATGTAATGATTTGATAAATACACAAAATTTTGTAGCGCGACTTTTTGTTATCATGTAGTATTTAAAATATAAATATAAGATAGAGAGTAAATAAGTTATAGAATTTATATATTCGTTATTTTAATTAAAACGTTGTTCCAATTTAGAATTTAAAAAATGTTCTACCGAAAAATTGCTAATTTTAAAATGTGCCGCCTCCAATGATTGCAAAAGTAAAGCCTCAGCTCAAGAGGGATCACACAACTGTCTACGAGCAGCCTGGAATCCCCGTAGAATAATGATTGACGATTCGCCGGAGGGAGAATTCGATCATCGCCACTCTGCCATCACGATGAAGCGATTCAAGTCCCTCATCTCGACCAACCGATTCTCAGAACATCTTGAGTTTTAAATCCTCGGATTATCGTTCATCGAAAAGATACTCGAACTCAATTGATCGATATTGAGTCGCCGCGAACGAATGTGAGCCGTTTTTTCGTGCGACAGTATAGCCCGGCGTCGATTTTATTCCCGGTTTGAGATTCTACGCTGCAGTTTCGTTGTTCTCTCCCGGTCTTGTCCTTCCGTACGATAGTATTAATCGGGAATTCTCCGCCCGGCGTTTCACCTGCTCGTAAAATCGCGGAATACGTACGTCATCTTACAGTGAAAGACATCTGTTATTCATCGGACATTTGTGCCGAATGTAAAATCGAAAGGAAGATGCAATTCTTTTCGCGATTGTTCGGGGATCGTTTTATTTCTAGATCTTCTTATGTATTTTTCCTCATGAAAACTGAAAATTATTGTAATAATGACGCTATATTTAAGAAAAAATTGGTGTAATAAAATAAAGAAAAAAGAATAAAATTCTTGTTCACATCGTTACGAAATTGCTTTCAGTTGAATTATTTAAAAACTAATTCAGAATTATTGAGAGTGTTCAGAGTTGTTGATCCAAAATAATATAAGACTTGTTCTTTTTAGTTGAATTTCTTGCACGGTTCATCTTTTTTCTTTTTCTCTCTAACATGGAGAGAAAAGGAAGAAAGATAAACCGTGCAAGAACTTTAGCTAAGAGAACAGACCTATAATCACAAATCATTCAAATAATATAATATATATATATATAACTCAGGTATGTGTGTATTAAAAATTCAACATAAAAGTTTTAATAAGGACCGGTTTTAATACAAGTATATAAAATGTTTTTTATTGCATGTTTCAATTTTTTAATCAGTTCTTGTGGATAGAGTTATAATAAAGTCATTCCATTCAAAGATTCTATAAGAAGTATTTCCGATTTTGGATTCCAACCAGGAAAATCGAGGAATTATAATTTTCATTTCGTTACAAGAATACGGTCGTCCGCAAGAGTTTCGACTGGCGCGGAGAAATTTTAGTAAATTTAGTTTTTAATTAGCTCCACAAGGTCGGCACGCTTCGGGAATTTCTTATTAGATCTACTTAGAGAGCTCCGAGTAATTATCCTCAATGGTGGCTAAAACGTGATTACGTGTGCTTTCACGACGACGAATGTTTTTTGTGCTAGTAAAAGGCGTCTGGGGAATCCCGACTTTGCAGGAGAAGACAATTTCGCGCACCAGTTGCGCAATATTAACAACAATTGTCGCTACTCACTGATAAGATATATAGTAATGTCATTTATAGAATTGGAATTATAAATAATTTTGATAAGAGAGAGTTAAATACCAAAATTTAAAAAAAGGCGGGAACGCAATAACTCTGTAAAAGTAGATGATATTAATGATCGATAGGAATTAATTTTGTTTAAAACATGCATTCTATTGTTAAAAAATCAATTGACTTTAAAATTTCTTTCTTGAAGCTTTTTATAATATATTTTTCAAAGTTCACAGGAAATTAAAGATTTTAAATTTAATCAAAATTAAAAAATAAAAAACCATCCTTTTTTCATACTACTTTATATTCTGTATTTAATTAAATTGTTCATATTCGTATAAGACAGCAAGAAATAAACAAAGGAATAAATTGGAATGATAAAACAGGTGAAAATGAAATGAAGGAAATGTACTTAATGCAAAATTAGAGCTAATATAGCTTATAAAGTAATGTAATTTTTGGTCGCCACATTGACATTTTTGTTGCATTCAAGCTCTTTATGAATATCCTTAATGCATTAATATGTCACGTTGAGCAGAGATATTAAAACTCTACGTCAAGCATCTAAATCAATATTGCTTCCTTGCCTTTTTTTTCAGTGCGCATACAATGTCATACTTAAAAAGCCAACTAATGGGTCAATTCTAAGCAGAATCGTAAGACTCGTAATGTGTTCTCGTAAAACTTGTACGAACTTATGACTAGTATTCTAATTTTATACGAATGTATCGTAAGACGTACGATTATTCGTAAATATTTACGATTTCTTGTAAGTTTTATGACTAGTAAGAAGCTGTCTGCAAAAATATTGTATAAAGGTATAAGCACTTAAAAATTCTTACAAATCTTACAGGAATATGTTACGAGCCTTACGATTCTGTTTAGAATCTAGACATAAGATTAATAACGTTAAGAATTTCTATTATGTCTTTTTTTCTTTCTCCCTTTCTTAATTCTTCCTACTTCCCTCTGTATTTCTTTCTCGACCATAAATACTGCCAGTGACGTCTGTCAGAGATCGAAATGTAGTACATGATGACGCATTCGTGTACGTAACGTATAACTGACAATGGAATTCATTCACGTCACGTCGCACCCACCAACATTTTTAATTTAAGTTCTACGCAAGAACCAAATGGGGAGAAAAAGAATTTTTTTCTGTCCGTCGCGCGAGTCGTGGCCGGATTCTGAATAAGCCGTAAACGCGGAGTCCGGCACGAAGGCAACAATAAGGGAATAGAAGGGGAACGGAAGAGGGTTGGAGCACCCCGTAAGATTGTCCGATGCATAAGTTGCAGCGTGAAGCTACGATTAAATCGTCTCGCTGCCCGCAATAATAATAATTATGCTCTTGGCGGGGCACGTTCTCGCGATAAAAAAGGATCGTTAACGAGCGGTGACCTCGACTTTATTAGTTTATCGTTCGTCCTCGCTGTTATACCGCTATTCATGTACATACGTGCGCAAGGGTAGACCGCCGTGCGCGAATCGTGCTTTCCGAAAGATCGAAAAGCACGCGGAACATATATTATGATGGTAACTGCAAGTAATGCTCAATGAAGACGGATATGGTGATATTGGCTTCCACGTTATGATATCACAGCGCGTACATGCTCTTAAGTCTATACATTCGTTCCTATTAACCCTCTGAAGCTGACGAGGGGTCTATTGGACTCATTCAGTTATACTTTATCAAAAATGTCAAACAATTACTTATTATCGCTGCGCCGTGCCAGCCGTTAAAGGTTATTCAATTATTATGTTTGTAATATTTACTAAATATTTAGACAATAAAAGTATAGAAGTAAAATTTTTTTGTTATATTAATCGAATGTTTGATTAAAAATATTTCATTCAATATTTAGTTGTTAGTATTACCAGACTCTTTTTTCAGTGTACTGAAAACAAATTTAATAATAATAATGAAGCTTAGATTACTAAATTTGCTTTGATGAAGTAGTTTCAATTCAATGTTTATATAAGTTAATATAATAAAAAAATTTGGTAGCTTTTATTAAATAGTTTAACCACGATTTGGAAATTGGTAACAAAGATGGCAACAATTTGGCAATAATTTCAAATTACATTCAAGCCGATATATTCATAGTCAGTTCTCTCTTATTATGTTTAAGAGACTTAAGTACAGTCTCGAGATATCATGAACCAATCACAAGCCGGTATTTATAGTTGAATCTTATATTTAAGATCATCTTAAGTATAATCTTAAGATGTCATGAATCAATCAAAGAGCCGTATTAGCATCTTAAGACCTTAAGACGATCTTAAAATAAGAACAGACTATGAATATCGCCTATAGAGCCGTATTAGCATCTTAAGGCATTACTTAAGACAGTCTTAAAATAAGAACGGACTATGAATATTGGCATCAGAAAAAAGACATAGTGACAGGCAACTATATAGATAACAACTATATACAAGTTTCATACAATAAAGGTATATACATATTTATTTTGAAGGAAGAAACGCGCTCACCGAATCTAATTTTACGCTTAATTATCGATGCAATGCACGTTTCTCTTTTAATCACCGCTATACATTTTTACACGCAAATCTCCTTTACGATAAATATTCGTACTGACGCAGAATGCACCGGCGCGAATATTCGGACGCGTGCGACCTGCCGCGTTGAAAGCCGCGTTACGTTTTAATTTACGTCATATACTCGCTCGTCCGCTACATGATACAATCGTGGGGTGCGGAGAGGTGTAATCCTTTAAATATTTTATATTGGCTAAAACATTAATTTCAAGCCGGCGCGACCGTTCATAACGCGCGTGAAAGCTAATTAAATTCCGTGCCGTGCCTGAATATTTTCAACGGAATTCGTTCTATTTGTTAAAACTGTTATGAAACACAGGGCGTTTTACTGCCGAATTAATCTCTTTAAAATAGAAGCGAAATGACCGTCTTTGATAATGGAATTGTTCCTACAAGAATATTTACGAGGCAAGAGACAAATTATCGTTCCATATATTTATTTAAAACAAAGTAGATAATAATCATATTATAATAACTAAACAGTTGTCTCGCGATTTCTCACTTATCCTCAATAATCTTAGTTAAGAAATGATAAAAAAAACATGCACTAATAAACTAACGTTAGCTCCTAGCAGCTCGCTAATTAATGTAATTGATTGGCCATTATCTTTATTCATCAATTAGAACGAAATGCTCAACATGCATCCTCTGCGGCAAATTGCATCGCTTTGCGCGCCGTATAGAACGTGCACATTGTGTACACCGATGATCAAAAACACGTGCCGAGTTCTAGCCGTCTCGATTTGACGAATCAGAAACGGCCCAAACAATAATGATACCATAATTACCTCGCGATACGTGTCGGTTGCATTGTAGCATCTCTCGCGATTGAATCGCACGCGCAATTTGCGGAAAGGAGGGGAGGGAAACGATTTCTCGCGTACTCCCTTTCGTTTATCTCTCCTGGAGCCCTTTTCCTTTTTTTCTCCTCCCGCGATTACGGGATAGGCGACAAGTTCTGTCGCTTCCCCGGGATATTCGTCGAACGTACGAAAGCTCCTTCGAGCGCGTCGCGGCGCCAACTGGAGAATTTTCGCGAGTTCACGAGTCGGGGACGCGGCTACGACCAGCCGACGCATGCGTCGCACTTCGGCTGCGGAGGTTCGCAAGAAATACGACATGAAAGAAAAGAAAGAAGGAAGCAAGGATAATACACCTGGTGATATTAAGGTTCTCGTGGAAACGCTTCGCGTCGAGCACAGAAGTGCTTCGGAGGACCGTAAGGTCGGATGAACACCGAATGAAGGTAAAGTATCAGATATACGTATTCCCTCTCGTCGAGATGCGAAAACGCAAGGGTGGTTAAATCGGTGCGAATTATCTCAATGATGACAAACGGCTGACGGCGAGGCGGAATTAACGAGATGACGGTACGAAGTGTTGGTAACGAGATGACGTTAATCGAGGCGAACCGCCAGTTGTATAAATATACTAAACCTTAATCTAATCGTGTTGTCCGCACTTGCTCGTCCGCGATGAGAGCTCTTTATCTGATATTCATACGCTCGGAGCCACCGCTTGGCCTGGGAAGCACTCGAGAATGCCTCACATCACGAAGCATGGTGGATAAACTCACGAAATAGTATGTGAGACTATAATTAGATCTCTCCTAAACAGAGTTTGTTATGCAGAATGCATTGCGACATCATAGTTGATGTCGGTCCGCGCGATTATATTCTAAGTGATCAATCTGTAGTTTAAATACACAATAAAAATACTTCGTATTTGTGTCGATATTTATTAAAATTTTTGTGTTGAATTTTTATTATATCTGAATGTTAATTCAGAGAGACGATTAAAGGCCGTTTCTATTTTTTTTTTAGACGCTCCGTATATAAAAGTAGAAAAGTGATAGCGAATTCGATTGGACGCTCTAATGTGCACTGATGTACATTAAAGTCGTTATACATTGATTTAATTTGAGTGTAAAAGTGAAATATAAATATTTTGAATGTTTAAAAATATGTATTTTTGCTCAATACAATAAAGAGCGTTGAAAATTTTGCGGTTTAATCCATTTATTTATATTAAACACACATTTTTACGTCAATCTGTGTACAACGGCTTTAATTCCAGTGCACACTGAGTACATTCAATCGAATCGCTATAAAATAATCGAAAATTGAATATTGTATAAGATATCCTATTTGTTTCGAAATAAGATATACAGAAATTTTATAAGTTACGCTCCAAGGTATATTTCAAACATCTCAAGCATTTTTCTCATCCTCCACGTAAAATGTAAACAATAATTTATCTTTGAAATTAATATGTCAAAAATTACGTATTCTCTGTGTGTAAAACTCATTTTACTTAAAAATCTCGAAACTTCATCGATCTATGTCATTTCGCACGCAGGACGTTCGATAAAAACTTTAAGCGTCGTATGGACTTTAAAAATCGATTCGATGCCCTTGCAATCTACTTTAATCGCGCGACACACGGGAATAACTTTTACAATGAGAGATGAGAGGAGAGAGACGAAATGATGTTCATCTAGGCTACCTGGACGGCTAGACGCCGTTACTATCGGTGCGCGAAAGATTGAGATTTATGGCTCGTAACCATCTTCGCTCAACGACGCAGACTATGAAGAAGAAGACGCCGTCTTGAATCGACACGGTAAATTGCGTACTGGCGACTTCCACGAGCGGATCCTTCGATGATCCACTGTCGAACTTTCCGCGTTCCGAATCGCCTTCTACAAAAGGATCAGTAACCCTTGATAGCTTGATCAACTAATCCCAGGTTTCTAACTCGGAATATTAGGTAACTAATTCCAGCCGTTTCGCGTCCCTTTCTAAGTCGTGGCTCTAACTATGATATAGATGGAGAAAGTTGGAAATAAGATGATAAAGAGGAGGGGAGATAGTGGCGCGTTTATATTTCTGGCATCCCTAGACAATCCATTTGTAAACTCTCGAGATGTTCGTGATCATAGTTCACTCATGTTATCTCTTCAAATTTTTCTACCATTTTTTTTTATGCATATTTAACAGAGATTTAAAAGTTGTTTGGAAAATGTGCTAGTAAATAGAAATGTTGTTTCTTAGTTGAAAAATCTAAGTTTATATATTTATATTGATTTTCGATTTTTCGAATTTTCATTAATTTCTTGTATTTCATAAATCTTAGATTTATTCGAACTCAAAAGACATGTAACATTTAATCATAATATGTAGAAATAGGTTAAGAAAAAATTTGATGATAATACAATTAAAATACTAAATTTGATAATAATGATGATAATACAATTAAAATATTAAAAATAAATGTTAAGTATTTTAACTTGCACGTGTCACATTTATCAAAAATTTATCAAAATTATCACATGTTATAATAGATGTAACAAAAATCTTTGTATATTTCGCACGAAAAGATTTTCGAGCTCATCGAGGATGACGCATTATAGGGCTACTTTAGCCAAAATGGGGTGAATTATGTGCACTCGATCCACGGGGAGTAGGATTTAAGAACCCGCGTGTCTCGGTATGGGGTCAATGATATTGACATACCCTTATGTGAGTTTCCTTTTACATCTTACTAGGTTAGTGCGACTTCAAAATTTTATTAAACGCATGAAGAATTGAGAATTTCTCAACTTTCTATGAGTTTACCCGATAAATTCTATAAATTATGTCATACACCAATTGTCATTTGAGAAAAGTGAAGATGAAATGAATAATTAATGGAATCATAATATTGCTATTGTTTAACAATACATAGATTAAACATTAATATAATAACAATATAAGTGTTAATAAATTACATTAATTGTATCTTCTTAATTATATTCTCTTAATAACGTAATCATTTTACGAATTTGCTATCATTTACAAAACATACATAGCGTCCATCTCTATCCGTCTTTATCACCAATAGATTGCAACAGGAAGAAATAGGACATTGTAGCATTCACGAACTATCAAGGAAAACAAAACAATTAGAATTAGTTTAGTATGCAAAAGGTATGTGAATGTAAATACATAGCAGTTAATATACAGCCTTTTCTAAACTTTAAAAAAAATAAAATCAACAAAAATTTAAAGAAATCAACTTTACGAATAAAATAATCTTCAAATTTTGACATTATTAGAACCAAAATTAAAATCTATTAATTCTTTTTTTATTTCATTTTGGATTAATTCTATAACACATAGGTTCCATTTTTAAATAATTTTAATTTTTTTTCTTAAAAGTATCAAATTTAAATTTTTTGTGTTTTTATTATCTCAAGTCTTAAATCTTCTATTTTCGTACAAATGGAATATGTATAATAATTTTTAAAACTATTAGCAACGCTCGTAATATTGTAAAACAAAGTTTCGTTAATACAAAATCCTATCTATAATGAGCAATAATAGATCGTAAATAATATGTGATTAATTTATTAACCTAACATACAATAAAAAAACGTTTTATAGGCTTTTATATTAACAAAAAAAAAACTTTGTATTATTTTTAAAAGAGTCCCGGGAAAAAATGTTTCATAATTATATAAAATTATATATAATTATATAGAAAAAATATGTCCATATGTATAACATTTTTTCCCGGGATGGCAGTGAATAAAGTTGAAAGTGATTTGAAAGTCATCAGCTTTTACTGAGATAAACTCGGTCAATTATAATTTAAATACTTACATTGGTGAAAATGGTGATATTGACTGGAGAGTAAACTGCGTTTATAGTCATTGGCTTTTGCATCATAATCAGAATAACATTTGTTCTCACGTGATGATCGAGACTTGAATTAAACCATTCGCCAAAATAGATTCCATTACGAAAGTCTTCACTCTAAACGTACATATCCTAATTAATTAATTTTGAATCACAATAATTGATTTAATTCATCACAAGATCATTGAAACTTACTGCATTTATGAGAACAGTGCCATACCATGCGTACGTAAACGTTTGCACAAATTTTATTACTGCGTATGTCAGAAACATGGATACGCCTTTAAAGTCCGATAACTATTGCAAATGTTTAACGATTAATATTACAATAATGAATATTTGCGTAATGCGATATAATTATTTAATGGAGTGAAAAACTTGCAAGTGCAGCATAATCTTCGTTTCTAGAAATGATGCTAAAGTTATTAAAAAGCATTTTATTTTACTTTAATTATAGGATTTATAAGAAAACTATAACATTCCTTTATCAAATATTTTCCAAAATAAATTCTCTAAAATAAAATTGAAAGCTGTTTAATTTTATTCTGACGTTATATGAGCGTGACATGATGACACTAATTGTACGGCCGCGTAATAATATTTATTATCTTACGACTAATTACGACCGCGCATAGCATAGTGGATTACAAAATTAAATATCGATTTTTACGTTAATGTATTCACATACTGGCATTGCGTCGTACATCAACCCGCAAAGAAGTATGGCGTTGGTGACAATGTGCCAAAAGACAATGGGTCCATAGACATGCTCTAGCGTGTCGCGACATCGCAATAACCTTTGATGTTTCGCCACACACATCCTCAGCAAATCTAAGAACTTCTCGGTAGGTAGAGGATTTGTGAGCCTGAAGTTCATGGCGCGCATTGTCGAGGTAAACTGATAGACATAGAAGCCAAAGAAGCTGTCAACGCTGCACGCCATCAGGCCGCTGAGTCCCGTTAGAGTCGTCTCGAAAAGCAGATGTAGATGATACAAAAAGTTGTCAGGAACGGTCCAGAAATGTCCGTATCCCCTACTGATTGGTAGAGTGTAGTTCGTAGATAAATGGAAGTGGAGGAAACCGCGGATTATGAAAAGATACGAGGGCGCAAAATATAATAAGATCAATGTAGTTGCAAGAGCGAAATATCCATACGTCAGAATGTACATCGTATGTAGAGACGAAAATATTATTGTCCGGATTTTATCATTCTGCATAAGTTCCTCCTCGAAAAGATCATTCAGTATTCGATGGTAATTTATGAGAGAGCCGCG
Source organism: Mycetomoellerius zeteki (assembly GCF_001594055.1). Classification (NCBI taxonomy): domain Eukaryota; kingdom Metazoa; phylum Arthropoda; class Insecta; order Hymenoptera; family Formicidae; genus Mycetomoellerius; species Mycetomoellerius zeteki. The sequence continues at coordinate 3,188,607 of NW_017257753.1, forward strand.
ATTTATCGTGAAGCTTACCACCTTAAAGAAGATAAGAAGAAATGTATATTTTTTCCTTCGCGCAAAACAGAGAAATTGCGTACAGATTGACGTAACACGTTTAATACTACGATTTTAAATTTGTAACAGTCGAATTTCAATATATATGATTTTACTGTAAAAAATATTTATTAATCTTCTTTTTTGTACTGAAGATGACCCAAAAACTGGATCGAAAGGTCTAATTTATTTATACTTCTTTTATTAATATATATTTTACGCGTGAATATCCTGTGTCGGTTCACATTGACTCATTGTGAGTTTCTGATTTAAAATATTAAGGTTAGAGTTATCAAAAAATCAATAGTTTACGAGATATTTTATACTTTATTATTCTGGCACATTTTAACATAAACTATAAAATATGTATATATTTTGAAACCTATTCATTTTTATTATAACTTTACCTAGGTTTAATACTTTTGCATAATTAAACAAATGATATATTATACTTTAAAAATCATATAATTCTATTTTAAAAATGGTGATGCTCTTTATACGACCTTGAAAAATAAATTTCTTTCCGAAATTTGATTTTTTAATTATTTGTCCTCCTTTAAAAGATGCAACTTTCATCTATCGTATTTTTTATTAAGATGCTTTCTTTTCAAGGTATTCAGGTGTCTCGAGTTAAATGTGTACCGTATTATTGTAGTTACATGTATATTTGTACATATATTAATGTATTAATGTGTATTATATATATATATATATGCATGTTTCTTCTAGATTGTACCTTGAGAATAGCGCTAAGTCCAGTTATTGCAAAGCCTATGTTTTTCATCATATTCCCCAAATTATGTCTATGGATGTAGCTCGTATGCAAGGTTATCATTGTCATTATGATCATTGTCAAAAGCACACAAATTGAGTAATAATGCATGGATTTGTCTGATTTCGTGGGCATGTACCAACAGCCACAGATGGTGAGCAGAATTCGAGTGAAACGTTGGTACGTGCGGTACGTTTGCAACCGTTTATCAATCATCTTCATACCTGCATCGAATATATAATTCAAAGAAATGTCGGAAAGACTTTTAAACTAGAAAAATTCAGTTTTCTAAATGCCAAAGAAATTTAAATTTTTCTAATTGATTTAAAAATTCGTAGAAGGGAGATTGAAATTTTCTTAATAAAAGGAAATATCTTTGATTTTATATATGTTCCCAATAATGTATCTTCTTTACAACATTGAATTTTCTTGTAACTTCAACGATGATAACAATAATAATAATCACAATTAAATAATATTCAAAATATAATTGTTAATCGGTCCAATAATGTTAATGTTTTTAACGTATTATACGTAATATCTATCGAAACCTCTGAAAAATTAATCTTATGGCCAATTTAAAATGAGCTTAGTTGAAATGAACTATAATCCAAGAGAGTTTAGTCGAAGTGAACTGTAATTCAGGTTTGCTATCGACTATCCATAGACATATAAGAAAAATTGCACTTCAAAGAAAATGGCAAGACGTATTGCAAGATCGTGGATTGCATTGCGAATTGCATCAGAATAGCATTATTTTTTATCGTTTAATTTATTGAAAGTAAACAGACTTATGATTCTCTTTTCTTGTACTACATACGCGATGAAAAAATACTATGTTATCGATCGTAATATTGTCGATATATTGTTGTTAGCTGTTGTTTGCTATTATCTAGATAAAATTATCTAGATGATCATATAGATGAAGAAATAGCTTCATCTTTGCTTTACCTAGATTATTAGAATATGTATCCATGTAGGAATTATTTATCAGACTTTTGTTTTAAAAAACTTTTGTTTTAAAAAGTGAAGATTTAAAAATAAAAATATGAATATATATTTTTTATATTCTAAAGTTATATCCTAAATTGTACTTAATAGTTAATATTTAAAAGTAATATTATCTTAAAATTATGTAGATAAAAGGACTTATAATTTCATCCTTTATCTAGATAAATTAAAGCAAAATTATCTTTATCTTATCTAAGATAATTTTTAATTATCTAAGCGCAACACTGATTGTTAGCTGTGCAGGAGCGAATAGGTATAATTGATACTTACAATTAGCGATCTAGTAGCGTGAAGGTATATAAGCAGACGTCTAAACAAAAAGCGTCCATTTCAGTTATCTGTGCTCAACATTTATCTTGCTCGTATATGTATAATATGTCTATATATATAATATATATATATTTATATATATGTATATACTATAATATTGATATGTTTTTCTTTTAAATTTTATTAAATCAAGCAGTTTAAGAATCTTATTAAACATATATGCAGAATTAATCGCTGCTGTTCCACAATTTTTCTTAACTTGTCTGCTAACTTATAAAAAATTAACGATTCTTTTTATTTATGAGATAAAGAAGGCTTCATGTCGATTGAAAGAATGTTGTTAGCTATCAGTATTGATGCTTATAAGGGAGTTGCAGGTATATAGATATTGCACGAATTTTGAAAAGTTTAATATTAAAATATAAAGTTTGATGTTGTAAAAATAATATGTAATATTCAGGTGCAAAAGGGTTGGAATTACAACCTTGGGAAAATTTATCTTAGAAAAACCTTTAAAAAAAACTTACGGTAAAGAAAACAGAAGCGAAAATCTAAGAAATATAAAAGATATAAATTTGGACACTTTAAACTTTTGTTTAAAGTAATAGCAAATTTAAACAAATTCATGATTTTATAATTATTATTTTAAAGTAAACCTTTAAAATTGTTGATATTTGTTCTTTATAATTTTTAAGTTTTTTTTTAAATAATAATTGTAGAATCGTTAATTTGTTTAAATTTCAAGGCAAACCCCTTTTATTTATAAGGAAGCTTGCCGTCAAAAAATTATTTCATGAAAACATAAATTAAAAAATTTTATATCGTTATACCTCTTATTCTATCGATTTTACTTACGAGAAAATGCAGCACCGCCGTGTCCATCTAGTAGCGGCATCGTACTGTTCGTGGATAAATTTTATGTTATCGTTATAGGCAGAAAAGTGTAACAATTATTACCGAAAAATAGTAATGAAAAACGATAACGATGTTACAAGTAACGCGATATTTCCCTGTATTATTACATTAATGTGTTATAATTAATGTGTTTTATTGTATATACATATAAATTACTTTTCTGATCTTGTCCTTTATCTAATGATATGCAAGTTCTTTCTAGGTCGTACCTTGCACAGCGTCAAATCCAGTTATTAATTGCTTCGCTTAAGCTTCTCATTATATATTCTCCAATTTAAATAATTAAAGATATGGCTTATATACAAGCTTATCATGAGTACATGATCGTCAAGGCACACAAACTGATCAGTAGTACATGAATGTGCCGCGTTTTGTAGACATGTACCAACGGTTAATGAGCAAAGTTCAAAGGACATGCTGATATACCTACGTGTGGTATGCATGCTTGCAACCTTTTATCAATTATCGTGATACCTACTTCAAATATATTTAAAGAAATTGAAAAGACTTCGAACTGAAAAAATTCAATTATTTAAATATCAAAGAAATTTAAATTTTTATTCTTAATTTAAAATTCCCAACGCAAAGAAATTAAAATTTCTTTAGTGAAATGAAATACCTCTGATTTTCTATTTTCTCCAGGGTTGGTAAAAATTTTAACGTGTATTAAACTGTTTAAAACATGCTTAATCGGTATTTTAACATGTTTTAAACATGTTTTTTTTATAATACTTTAAAACGTATATTAAGTATTAAAAATATGTTTTATCTATAAAAAACACAATGTGTTTGTTCTTTAAAAAAAAGAACATTATCTTTCGCCAATTTTGATCTTCTCAACATTATTTATACCTTCTTTACAAACTAAAGATTCCTGCAATTTTAACAATAATAATAATAATTACAATTAAAAAATATTTAAAATTCAATGATATTTAAAGTATAATTGATTAGTCCAATAATATTAACGTTTTAAAACTGTGTTTATATTAAATTTTTCAATTTTATATTAACAATAAGTCACATTATGATTTTTATCATAACGAAAATTTAGAATAATATATTTCAAGCATCTGTAAAAAAATGTTAAAGGAGGATAGATAAAATTACGGATTTTGATCTAAACGATAGATTTGACTTTTCTTATGCACGTTTTCTTTAATTTTTTTATGTGCTAGAACTTTTCTTATATATGCTTTTCATATTTTTTGATGTGCTGAATTTACAAACGTTAATTTTAAATAAAAGAAATGCTAAAGTAATGGAAAAGTATTGAAAATTACAATCAAAGATCAGATTTTGACGAAATTGTGCTACTTTTAATACTATTTTTAACATGTTTTCATCAGATCAGCTTGAAATAAATGTTTACAAATGATTTAGCATATCAAAAAATATAAAAAAAAACATAAGAAAAGTTCCATCTTTAATCTAAAATCAGATAATTTTACCCATCCTCCTTTCAAAGATTATTACACTTTATATAAAAACTATAAGAAACGTTTATATTGTATTGAAATTTCCAGTCGCAACATTTGCGAGTTTTAAGGAAAAATTTTTCTGTTAAAAGACTTTGAAATAAGAAATATTCTTTAGAAATATCTGTCAATGTCTCCAATACGTTTGATACAACCATTTTACAACTAATGATACCAAGTCAGGAGAAGAGACTTTATCTTCTACCTTACCAAGTCAATTCCAAACTGTTCTTAAAGAATTGCATCTTGTATTGTCGTTACTTTGAACTATTATTTTATTGACTGTCATTCGTCTTATACGTATCTTCTATCAAGGCTTTAAAAAATTAATAGCTAATCTTATAGTCTACATCATTCGATAGAGTTTAGTTGAAACGGGCAATAATTCAGGTTTGTTATGACTATAGACAAACTACACAGACATATAAGAAAGATTGCACTTCAAAGAGAATGGTAAGACGTACCACGAAACTGCATCAGCACTGTAAGTTATATCAAGATTAGCGTTATTTTTTCTTATTTAACTGATTAAAGGGAGATAGATTTACGATTCTCTTTTTTACGAAACAAAAAAACCTCGATATTATCGATCGTTATATTGTTGATGTACCGTTGTTAGTTATGTGCACGCGAACGGAGAAGTATTGATACTTAGAGCTTTGATAGCATGAAGATGTAAACAGTTTGGATAAAAGAAGATCCCGTTCAGTCACCTTCGACATTTATCTCACTCGTACGTATTCAATTGATTTTATTAAATCAATTAAAAATCTTATTAAACATATATGTATGCAGAATTGATCACTGTTATTTTCCACAAATTTCCATAATTTTATTTATCAAATTACAAAGGCAGACAGATTTACGATTCTCTTTACTAATGAGATAGAGAAGGCTCTATATCGTCCATTGAAACATTATCGGTGTACTGTTGATAGCTACATGTATTGATACTTAATAGCTCGAGAAAAGCTTTAATAGAGCTTGTGGAGGATATAAGCAGACGTCTGAGTAAAAGAGGGTTCCGTTCAGTCACCTGCGCTCAATACTTTTCTCCCTAATACGTCCACGATATTGACATACTTTCCTTTTACGTTTTGATAAGTCACTGTATGACTCAAAAATTTCTTTAAATATATAAAGAATTGAGCGTTGCTGAACTTTATCTACTAATCTGGAGACACGATAGTGTCTCGGCGCTAAGCCAAGCGCAGCGACATTGTTCATTATTATCTCGCACAATTGATTAAAAAAAAATAAATGTAAAACGCAATAATCAGTGAAATTATAATATGTTATTAAATATAGAATAAATATTAATTATATAATAAAATAACTAAGCCTCAATAGCTTAAGACTATACTTCCCCTATACAGCACGAAATATTGCAGCAATATTATTTTGAAAGATTGCAATATTTCATAAAACATTGTTGCAATATTGTAGCAATATTCTTATGTCCACAAAAATGAAATATTGCTGCAATATTTTAGATTTTAGAGAAATATTGTATACATATTGCTGCAACATTATGCAATATTTCAACAATTATTTCAGTTTTATTAATTACTAACATATTATTGCTTAACATATTCTAAAATATATACAATAAAGTAATGATCAAAAAATATTCGGTGGCCTAGAAACCACATCCAAAAAAGGTTGGGAATCTCCAAGAGACTCGCTAACTCGATTTACGTACTCCTTATAGGATTCCTGAAGGTGGTATTGAAGATGTGATACGCGAGTCCGTGTTAATTCGTGATGTCGAAAATGGATATGTATAGGTGCGAGTTTGTGATACATAAAACGGTTAAAATCATAATTATAGATGTAGTACGGATTGACATCTATGCATATCCATTTTTGATACCCCAATTTAACACGGACTTGCACCACATCTATTTTTTTACACCACGATTTTATCGTTAGTAATTACCCTAGTAGCACAATTCATCGGCGTAACGTTGGTCCAACATATCCCCAATGTGTGTCAACGTTTAACCAATGTTTCGCCAATGAATTGTGCTACTTAGGTAGCTACGTAGTTTCCAAATAAAAAAATGGATTTATTGGCGCAAATTTTGTTATTGCAAAATTTGTTGTAAAACAAATCTATGTAATCTTATAACGATTTCGTGAGTTTGTGAGTTGTGCCACGTGTTTTACGCACACACGTGAGTTAAACAATCAACAGCTGTTATATGCAATATCATCAGGTCGTTCTCGATCGGTATAATAGATTTCTAATATCTCTCCTCTAGCATAAAAATTAATCAATGGATCCGTTTTCTTTAGTCGAACTAGTGTATATTTTTGAAACTTGAAATAGGTATATATTTGATATTTGGCAAAAAAAAGTTTAGTGTACTAATGCAGGGATAAAAAGACAATAAATCTTTTTATTATTTAGAAACGCTTTCATTCAAGGAAATGATAACAATTTTATTTTAGCAGAAGATTATTATTTTTAATCCTTAACATTTATTTTTAAACGTCAAAGTGCATGATATTTAGAAAATATTATAATCTATAATTAAGTCAACTTAAAATTAAAACCGACTTAACTGAAAAACGACTAAAATTTTATATAAGTTATATTAATATAATTTAATAATTATAGTAATATATATTATATAATGTTTAAGAGGAAAAAATGTGTATATATATATATATATATATGTACTCTTTAAAACGTGATTCTCACATTGCAGAGTGAAATCTCACTCTTAAGGATAGAAAATTGAGCCACTCTTTTTCAAGACTCTTTTCAAGACGGCTCAGTTTTCACTCTTTACAGTGAGATTTCACTACAAAATATTTAAAGAGTATGTATATAAACAAAAAATTGTTTCATAATTAATAAACCATGCAATATGTTTAATGATATTATATATTAATGATAGTATATATGATTTTGAAAATATATTTATTAACACAATTTTTGATACCTGTTTACTAAAAACTTTATAAGAAAATTTTCTTAAAATCATTGTTAACATGAAATCTGTCGTTATTTATGAATTCCATTTCGAATTTATTTAGCTTCGTGCGATCGTAGTTTTCTTATTTTTACTTTTTTATTAGATATTTTACATATATTTTTTAAATACTATAAGTTTTTGTATTTAAATCTTTAGATAAAATTTCGTTAACGCGAAATTATAAATCAATTAATTTGAGTTGTTAATTACATGCGCTTTATAACTGCAAGAAGTTTATTTTATAAAGATTATTTTTCAATCGCTTGAAATTCGAAAATTATATGTTCTTACTTAGGAAACAATCCGATTTTAGATTTATCCGAGAGAATTAAAGTTGAGCTTTTACAAATTTAGACAGCTTTCCCAAAAAATTTCGCGTAAAAACAAACAAATAATAAATTATATTGAATGTTACGGCGATATTCACATGTAAACGGATAAAACGTTCTTGTTTTCTTGGCTCGGGAATAAAGTTCGCAAGCGTATGGTGCGTCATCGATGTGCTCTCGGGGTTGCGGACGCGCGCGCCGAAGAGAACCGGAGCTCACAACGGGGAGTCCCCGAAGGGGAGAGACTGACCTGCCACCGCGTGTCAGCGTCGCGGCGTCAGTATGCGGTCGCGCATTCCACGCGGGAACACCTGTTTGCTCCGTCGGATCGCGTGCTACTCGGTCGCGCTCAGTTTGCGGGGGAAAAAAAGGAAGCGATAAAGGGAGGGCGACAAAGAAAGAGGCTGATACGCAGAAAAGGGTCTAGTATCTTCGATCTCGAGAGGAGAGAGAGAGAGAGAGAGAGAAAAAAGAGAGAGCACTTAACACACAATCGCCAAGTAAATAACAATAATGGAAGTATTTGTTTTGGAAAGGGCAACGTGTGACAAAAATGATCTTCTTTAAATAAATTTATGTTTGTGCATTACGGTGACCATACATCTTTTATTGACGATCTTTTAAGGACGATCCTTTATTTTAGCTGTCCTTTAGATTTATTTGTTTCTTCAAAATTCAATTTTGTCCTTTATTCTCGAATATTGTTTACTGTCCTTTATTTTGACACATGGGAAATTCTTTTCTAACTAGTGTTCTAATGTCTATATTAAATCAATGAGCAAACTTTTACGGAAAATATCTTACAGTTTTATGCATATAAATACAATTTGTTTTTGTCAATTATATTTCTTAATTTTTTAAATTAAATTTATTCAAATTAGAGTTGTTTTCATTTTTTATTATTTCGAATCTTTTATTATTTCAGATCAAAGGCTTGTTCCAATATAGTCGAACTAGTTTCAAACTATCAGAAAACTGTCTCTATTTAAATCTCTATTTAATTATACTGTGCAATAAAATGTTCTAATGCACAATCACGACATTTTTGACAATCACGAACTGGTTTAAAAATATATAGAGACAAATTAAATTAACTTAATAAACTTAAATTTTTCAGATTTGTCCTTTATTTTCTTTAAGAAAATATGGTCACCGTAATATACATACATAATTAAATTCGTAAATCATTGAATAATAAATTCCAGTGACTCAGAAATATCAGATAAAGCATAGATAAGATGTTAATTAATTGCGTTTGTATGATTACGTTTACATTTATGTATCCTGTATTTTACTGAGAAACATAAATTTGAAATTGTCCTTTCTAAAACAAGTAATTCGCAAATTTTCCGTTTCTTTTTTCAAATGCATACATATTAAACAAAGTGATTTCATGTATTTGTATTTATATAATACAAATAATCCCGATTAATTCCGACTAATTTGTTTAACAAATTTATGTGTTAGCTATAATTAGTTACATTATTAATTCTGTTGTTCAAAATAATAAACGGGTATATATTACGATAGCAATTGATAAATTGCATTTTGAATCACTATACAATTCTCGATATAATAAAACATAATTTATAACTTTAATACATAAGAGTATAGTATAATAAAAATTCAGTAAAGCTTAATATTATTAAAAGTATAAATATGATATCGAATGTTGTCATTATTACCTTTCTATTAAAAAATTAACAAATGTTTATGTATATATTCAAATATATTTTGTCACTAAATAATCATATGTATATGTAAAAAAATTATTTAAATATATAATTATATATAATTATATTATACATTACGATATACATATAAAATTATTTATATAATTTGTATACGCAAGTTCTTCTACTGAAAAATTAAGTTTTTTGGCTTAAGTGCTTTCTCTCTGGGGCCAGAGATACAGAGTAGGAAAAGGAGGAGAGGTACAGGGAGAAGGGGGCGATAAAGAGAAAGAGAAACAAAGAAAGGACGAAGTCCGCGAGGCTTCCACCACGTGTCCCTCGTTCTTCTCGATTGTACACGCGTAAGAACAATTTTCTCTATTTAAAGTGCACGCACGATCCTTCCGACGTGCTCTTCTATCACGGAGGCTGGAGAGTGACTCCGTTTGGATGTCGTCTTTGCACGATATATACGATACGTTCCGGCCCATCGATGGTTATCGCACGAGTTCGATTTAATTCTTGAACTATTAGACGATTTCAAAGTTCACTTGCTTGAATTGTTTGAATCGTTGCTTCGACGCAGCATTACTTTCAGTCACTTAAATGGCATTTAACTTAAATGGCTCTTTTACATTACAAAAGAGAAAGAAATGAAAATTACCTTGAAGACTTGACACAGAAAAATTGCAAGACGCATAAATAACAATAATAAAATGAAATAATAAGGTATCACGATTAAGAACAAAAATCCGCAACAAATCTATTTTCTAAATAATAATTTAAATATTCAAACATATTTAATGAAACAACGAAACGAAATGATACGTTTTCTTTGTATCTCATAAATGTTTTCATAAATGTAAACTTTACTTTAGTGCTGTTAGTTTGGTTGCCTTCTTACTTATATAAGATAATATTTTTGGAGAGAGAGACATTGATCATTTACTATGTGTCAGATCTTCCATTTCATATTCTCAAAGATATTTTATCCTCTTGCATACAAAACGACATTTAGAAATTTAAAGCGTTACATCAGTGGGTCGGTTGGCATTAAATCCTTTCAATTCTGGATTAATAATTTCGGTATGACATAAACGTGACCAATCCATTTTGTAACCCTTTACGTGTAATATGAAATCGGTAGTATTAATGGTACTCCATCAATGAATTAATGTTTAATATTATCGACAATTTAATGCATGTTTCGTATGTTAATATGATAGATTGTCTGTTTAATATTTATTAGATACCATTCACGAATACGTGGTATGTTTGACGTCATATTATATTTTTTAGTACAATAGAAGAGAAAGAGAGAAAGAAAGAAAGAGTGAGGACAGTATTTTATATTTCTTTCGGACCCGTTTTCCTGTAACCGGCAATCTCAGCTGCACCACAGCACACCAACAAATAGCAGAATAATGTAAAAGTAATAAGAAGCATTATAATAGAAAATAACGCATTTTATAGTATAATAATACTATAAAATATAGAATTGAATATTTAAGAGGAAGAGAGATATTATATCTATTCTAAGAGTTTCCGGTAAATTTTTCTCGCATCATTGTTCCTGCGATATTCATAACAATGGACGGCAGTAAATTCATTGCGTAGGAGTTGTTTTTAAGTATTATTGTAATTTATGGTGCTCATGGCATAGATTTTTTGCACAACGCGTATTGTGTAACCAAAGGCGAAATTCATTTCCATATGTTCCATAGAGTGTATTACACATTCGCGTAACCAATGAATTGCAACCTTTGCTATTTCTGTTGGAACAGTTTAAAAGAATATAAAGTCGTTTTGATTTTTTGTTAACTTTTGTGCGTTCCTTGAAAACCTTTAGATGTGAGAAACATCGTTCACTGTAGCCCTAAATTTAATTTGATGACAGGTTCGGGAATTGTCACAAAAAATCGGAGCGCCTCGCAAAAAATCATGACTTCATCTTGGAGAGCTTATAACTATTGGTGCCGTTATGATCGCGAAAGCTTGTGTGGTCATGAAACGCCTCAACTTCATTCACCTTAACGAGTGTAACATACAAACGCTTTTAAGAACGTTGTTATGAGACCTCGCTTTGTGGGCAGGATGAGACGCGGAGACTTTTCAGAGACGCTCGTGACAACGTTGCCTAACCGTCGTCTAAGTTTCCGTATCTGAGAAGCACAAGCGAGAATAAACCGACATACGAGGCACTCCTATCATAAGACACAAGCTCGACAAAACGAATTACTAATTCTGCATTACGGTCGATTAAGGACGACCAAATATCTTCCGTCTTGCGATTTAAGTCCAGTTTCACAACTCATGGTTAACTCTTAACCGAGGTTTAACTTATTCATTATCTCTCTTCAATTCTAGAATTGGAAAGAGATGAGAAACAAGTTGAACCTGGGTTAAGAGTTAACCATGAGTTGTGAAACTGGATGAGGCACAGATAGTGTAATATTATCATCCATTTAATTTTAAATTCTGCTCGATAGACCTCTGAATTTATATTTCAAAAAAGTTATCGAAATAATATCGCGATCAATTGCATTTTTCGTTAAAGAAAAACGTCAATTCGGGATTCATCAGATCGCAAAACATTCTGCGTGTTTATTATGGCAAAATACGGATATCCGTGACTTAATTCTTTGTAGTCAGCACTATGATTTGAGGAATGAATTTAGTGTTAAATATTCATATTATAATCGTAATTGTTGATGCAATTAACTTTTTCATAGAGATACCCAGAAAGGAAGATGAACACTGCGAGCATCATCTCGTCCTTCAACATAATTGGATTTCGCTTCGTTGCTTCTCAGTTTATATCTTGTGAGACGTAAATGCATAATAATTTATACCTCGTCCGATTCGCTAGAACATTAGATAGGAGTGTGCTGTGAGTTGGACATGTCTGAGTTGTACGAATCAGATCACATCCACATAGTTGTGATCCAGGAATTCTGGTTTAATTAACGAGAATACATTCCGCTACTTGTGTATTCTATTTAACCCGCATGTTGTAATTAACATATAGAACTCTTTCACAAATTACATTAAACTTTGACAAATTATATATCTTTACTTTTACATTATATTATATTGTATTATTTTATAAATTTAATTGTTATGTTAATTGTACCTTTACATAACTAAACATACGATAATTAGTTTCATAAATAGAGCTTGCTGTAACAAGATTTCATTAGCTTAATTATACTGTGTAAATTAACTGTATAAATTAAAAGAGTATTTTGATGGATTTTTTGCAAAATAAAATGCAACATGCAAAATAGCGGTCGTTTATCGAGAAATTAAGGAAAAAAGATCACCGCGTTGCTTCTGCGACACGCTGTTTGAGGAAACAAACGTCCTTTTATTAATCCTACTAAATTCTGTTTAACTATTAATTAGCCGCCAGTAAATCCTCCTTTCTCCCGACGATGCACGCTTCGCGGATTCTCGTCTCGCAGCGGGCGGCCTTGCCGTTATTTTCGTTATCGATATTATGACGTCGTTATCATTTGCGTGGCGCGCGGCCGGAGTCTGCAGAGGCTGGCGGAGCGGAAGTGATAACGTCAGAACCATTCGATAGTCCGCGAACTATCGGCCGTGGCTATCGATAAACTCGACGTAGAGGCGTGAATATCAACAAGTTGCGCGGACGTGCCGGAAGCATTTGTCCTTCTGCATCTGATTGTTGCCGGTTCGTCGACGGGGAGAAACATTTCGCTATAGGATTAACATAAGAGATGTCATCAGGACTGCAAACGTCGAGCGTGAATTTCTCAACTTTCCTTTACGGAAGATATCTAAAACAGAGCAAAGACAAATACTCTTTGTTTAAAGTAACGTGGCCTTTAGACGAATTTTTTAAAATCTTGGTTACCGAGATATTTATCGAAACTTGACAGACCGATACTCTTCGTTTAAAGTAACATTGTCTTTGAAATCTTTTTAATCTTAGTTATCGAGATATTGTTAAAACTTGATATTCAAAGACGTTAATTTCTGCCGAGGAAGATTTTATCGGTAAATGTGAAGATCGTTCGATTAATAACGTATCAATTTCTCGCCTGATAGACCTTGCGTGTAAGAAGAAGCGGAGATTATACTGTACAAGAAAATCTTTCCTGAGTCCAGAATGCTCATTTGATCTCCACTACATTTTAAACAGAATGTATTGAGTTACATCTCGATTCATCTCAATTCATAATCTATTGAATGAATAACATGCTTGACATCAATCGAGCTCGATGCATATCCTTGAGAAAACAGGATACAGGACGCGCTTAGTCATGCACGATATTTGCATTCCCGATCGCGTTCGAATAAGAGTTCGAGGCGTTTATAAAAGTTTCGTCATTTCCCCTCCGAAAGCTCGGCACGACATGATTTTATGGATGTTCTTCGCGCGTGAAACTTGAGAAAAAAATCTCAGCCGCTTGACATAATTTTATCGACGTGTATCAATACTTCGAAACTAGAACAACCAACGTCATTTGGTGACGTGGGCGTAAATGGAAAACCTATAATATGTCCCTCGATACATAGCAGATTTCCTCCTGTATCTTTAAATCACGCGATGATTAATTATGCTATATCAGAAGTCTCGATGCAGACATGCCAATTCCGTCGAAACGGAACAATTCTCTTCGATCTTTTTTAAAATTAAAATATCTTGTCGATTAATGCAATTTATACAGTACATACTATTAAATTTTATTTAATCCGATTTAATTAAGATTATTAAATAATTGTTGTTCTATAAATACATTTTTCCAATTAAGCGAGTAACGAAACATTAATTTGGCAAATGCAACAATTAATACAATTTGCTTTTTTTCGCTGCTTATCGATTGCATTTCGATTATTTGATAAATTGTGTCACCATTTATCCCAAACTTGTGAATCCAATCACTAATTGAACCCTAACACATGCAGCATCGATATTGTCAATGGATCAATTCATCGAGCAATTAATTAATTGATATGCACTGCTGAATTTCTACCACGCGTACGTATAACATTCGCTAAAAGGTTACTGCTAGCATACTGGATGGATAAAGTATTAAGTTTAATTGCTTTTTGTATATTTGTTCCATGATGCGCATAACGCAATCTAAATTGTATTCGTTTTAATGGCGTACATATGAAAATAAAAATGTTATCTCGTTTAATTTCAAAGTAAACTACGTAAAAACAACTGTTTGAAATATATATATATTTCTCTCTTTCTCTGATTAATTTATGAATAAATATGTATGTTATTACTATTCTATAAGTAATCTAAATATTTACAAATTCTCATATTGTTCTTTACAAGAGCATGTTTCTTAAATTCTTAATCATTAGGAATTTTTACTGCTCCTTCTCAGTGGAAGATATTTTTGTGCACCGGAAATGCCTTAAATAGGATTCTGCTTTCAAGCCTCACTGACTCTCTATCACGACATTAGATTTAAAAGCCACTTAGGTACAGTCGACAACAACTTACAGGCGAGCCCTCGTACCAGCACAAATACTTTTCTACGATATTTTTCTTTAATGACGATGTGTTATTTCTAATAAGTGCGCTCTTTATAACTTTAATTAGAAAATTTGTTTATTCGACGTTAGATATTTCAAAGTTGCAATATGAAAACAAGGATTTACCACAAAAATTCTCGACGAAACGATTTATTCTAAATTGGCAAAAAAGTTTGTTTTAGAATACTAAACTAACAAAATTAAAAGTGCTTTTACTATAATTTAAAATAATATTTTTCACGTCTGAAAATCTGTTATTAAAATCGTGAAAAGATATTTAGGACGCAGATATTAACTTTATTGGCAAATAATTTCAAGAAAGCTCAACATAATTTAAATCGCTAATTATATGACACATATAAAGACAATAATCTCTGCATACGGAATCGCGACATAAATTCAACAACAATATTAATCAAAATATAATAATCAAAATGGGATATAAATGGATAAAAAAATCATGTCGCAAAAGTCGAGATTGGCGAATGATTTCTCTCCTTCGTCGAAAAGTCAGGTGTTAGAATTGTAAAGAAACGGAGGCTTTAAAGATGTAGAATTTATTCTCGAGACACCTTGATTCTTTATTCGGTGAAAAAGCTTCTTTGCGGGACATAACGACGCGGATTGGCGACGGGCGCATCACAGAAGGCACATTTCCCCTTCAGACACCGATTCTGCGACCCGTCGCGCGAAAGCCCCGGTCGAAAGTGGCCACTTTGATCGTCGTAGCGGCTCGTGACCGACGATTGCAGACCGTCGTCGCATTAATTTTGTAGTTTTCACCACCCATTGAGAGAGGTTTTTATGATGGTCCCCTACCAAGCGCGCGCACCTTTATGTCGCGGCTGAATGGACAGGGCGAGCAGCGACTGCCGGCTCCTCTATGAGATAATAGGCTCGCGAGGCTGTGCCCGTGCCATTCAGATCCCGAGTCCAGCAACCAATTCGGGATCGAATTGCGAGAGAGAGATTGCGAAACGAGAGGCGAGGGCGGACATCGCCGCTGCGGCCTGCAGTCATGCTCACCATACAGAACGAGTGAGTACACACCGCTTTCCGGAAGCGCCGCTAATACGTTCTTCTGCGGGGGGGAAGCGGGGACTGCGGGAGATGGGCGATCGAACACCCTTTCGTTGTTGGCGAACGGTGAAAGTCGCGTTACATTCGGCCCGATGCTCGGTCAGAAGCGCGACATGTCCTCGACTGATGCACGGGGGTGACGAGAAAACGGGTCGGCCCTAGTCGATGCCGATGTCGATAAGGCTTCCGCCAGCAATTGGACAATTCAATTGGCACTTTGGCCTTTTAATTCGTGTGTCGCGATAAGTTTGTTCTCTGTCGCAATTAAACGCGCACGTCAATTCCGACCGAGATCTCGCGTATTTGTCATCAGTAGTCAACAAAGAAAAAAAAAAGAATTGCATCACGATCTCCAGACCAATCGTGAAAGTAGAAAAAAGAAAGACAGCGAGAAAGTGTTCCGTTGTTCGTCCGACCGCACCCCGCTTTTCCAGATCGCTTTCGCGCATCCCGGATCGGCGTCCGCGATGCCGACCCATGGCCTCGATTGCCAAGCTTCGCCGCTGCTTTCTGGCGGATCCAAGGCTTCCTCGGGCTTGCTAATGGTTGCACGTTGATTCGCTGCATAGAGTGAGTACGTGACTTCGAGGGTATCTGAGAAACTGCGTCATGCATGTCGCAACCAAAGACATAAAGCACCATCCGTACGTAAAATTGTCGACAAAAATGAGAGAGATAGGACGCGAAGACGACCAGTTTCTATCTTTTTCTATTCAAGCAATCACAATATCTTGGAAAGAGAAGATTTGTCATCTTCACGTTCCTCTCTCATTTTTGTTGACCACATTTGATATACTATTTCGATACGGATGGCGTGATTCATCCTCTTATGTCTTTGATCGCAACCTGCGCAAGATAGACGCGTTATCTCGTATCTTCTCACACACACACACACACACACACACACACACATACACACATACACACAGGTGCACAACACACACAGCACGTCGTATGCGCTTTTAAACTGCAATTGTACAAAGTGCGATATTCAGTTAGTTTTATCGAATTTTCTTTCCGGATGAAGTCTTTGAAGTGGTCGCGCTCGCCATGGATTTCCGCGTGTTATGAAAATAAAAAATTTCTCAAGAAGTGAGTCTCAAATATATAATGAAACTTTATCTTTCCTTTGGTTTCTCTATCGAATGAAGCTCCACTTCGATAGATATATAATTTGAGAATCGATCGTAGATATTTAATACGGAAAATTAAAAAACCTTTTATTGCGAGCGGTCCATACTCGACATTTTCGACGTTGGAGAAAAATCGATTCCAAATTGCCCCAAAGGGCTCATAGATGAAAGCCAGCATATACGTGTCACAGTTTTTCACTACATCGCTTTGTATCGCAAATAGCTTTAAACTATACGCTCGCTTGCAGTGAGCCTCGCGCGAGCTTCAGCTTCGTCGTTCCATAATCGTAATCGGGGTGTAATCTGAACGCTTTAAACATCCGTTATACACAAGTACGGCTCGCGATCTCGATCCTCCATCTCTCCCCGTATGTAGAGTAAATAGCAATAACAACGTCGACGCAGGATAATCAATTCCCGTAGTGTTGGTTTCCAATAAAATCGGTTTGCGAATACTTCCGCGCACAGAAAGGCTTAATTAATCCTCTCTGCTCATGAGGGCATCCATCTCTCTCGCTTTGGCAACAAACGGGTACGAGGATTGCTGCCGTTATCAGACAAGTGCGCTTTACAGCGCGCGCAGGGGAGTGTTTTAGTTTTCTAATATCTTTAGTCGCTATCAAAAGCTCGTTATGGAAAAGCTGCTTCTGAGCAGCTTTCCGGCGATTTTACGCTTATTTGTAATTTATCTGACAACTGCGCCGATCGCGAGTCGTGCCATTGCATCTCGCATGCGAAGGGAATTGCTGAATACGGCGCTAATAACATGGTTCGATCGTATATTGCTTGCCAAATCTTGTAGCAATCATGAATAAAAAAATTATTTTGAATTTTGAAGAACATAATCGAATTAAAGTTTAACGTAACTTAATATATTCATTTTCATCAATGTAGAGCAGTTTTAATTCTGGTTAACTTACTTTTTATTTTTTTCTAAGAATTAAATTATTAGGCTCAATTGAATAAAACAATAATAATATAGATAAAAAGAGCTAAGAACCAACGCTAGTTCTTAATTGCTAATATTTACTGTCTTTCAAATTTTTCAATGTTAATACATAAAGACGAATCCTACCTTACATAATAAGTCAAATATTAAAACAGATTTGAATATTACAAATTGAAGTTCTTCTCAATTTGCGGTGAATACAATTTTTATAAGTCGCTGTCATTTCTTCATTGATCAAATTATTTCAATGGATGTTCGATTGTAATATAATGATCAGGATTCTCGAACTGATACACATTTCTAATAAATTGACCTAATTTTAAAATTATTCAGTGTGAATTAATTACATGTATTATTCTTTATTTACTCTTACTAATCAATTATACATTAACAAAATATCATTTGAGCCTCTCAAAAATCAACTGATTAATTTATCTTTATAAATTTTTTTAATATGTAGTATCGAGCACGCAACTTATTTCATATTTTTCATTTTATTACACAGAATAGCTTAGCTCTCTCCTGTGGATATTATTTATTAATAGTTAAATAAATGAAATGTATTTTATACATTAAAATAAATGGAATGTATTTTATATATTATATATGCATGTATGTTTTTATTTTATTAATATTAGAGAAAATTTGTGTGAATGTTCGCGTTTATTTAAAGCATCGTTCAGATTGTATGACTTTTTTGTTATATCTCCTGTGTATGTTTTTGAATTTTTATGTCGATTGCAATAGTATTAATTAACCTATGTGTCATGCATTTATTTCGATTTTATTTAACTTTATTACTTTGTATCAATTTACATTGTTCAATAATTAACCTTTAATTTTAAATGTGTTCTATATGAACGATCGTTTTCATTAACTTAGAGGTATGCAATGAGAATGCATATTCAAAAGAGCCAATGAAATTATCAGGAGTACGCTTTGTAATCGCATCCGCATTCCTCCATTACATTCTCTTTAGCATCAAATTTAATTCCCATCGATCACATGACGTTCGCCCCAGATTGTTGCTCGTACACATAGATAGATAGATAGATAGATAGAGAGAGAGAGAGAGAGAGAGAGAGAGAAAGAGAGTATCTTGAAAATTTGCACTCACATCCAATTAATTTAAAGTTTATTCTTCGATCGAACAAAGTAAATAGAATCCTTAATTTCTTGAATTCTCACGCTTTGAAGTATCAAGCAGAAGCTTTAATCATCAAAATTTCCGAAAAAATGGAGATTCATGAAGCTGTATTTCAGGAAATGAGAATAAAAATCTTGCGAAGAGATCTTCCAGTTCTCGTCTCGATTCGCATTTCAATTCTTCCTCACGGATTCTTCCCTCGGATTTTCAGTTTCTCGATTTGTTATTCGTTGTTGTAGTGCGATCCTTACATCGTCAAGGATGCTTCCAGGATGTTCCAGGATTGGCCGATGCGGAACTCGAGAACACATCTACTGTGGAATTGAGCTCTATGTACACAGTAGCGATCTAACACCGGCAGTTTACTCACGCGTGTGTTCACCACTCTTAAACGTACCGTGGAGTGTAACATTGATGTGACTTAGTGATTTCCAAAGTTTTGCGGATATCACTTCGTTAGTTCCGTAAACTCTTATTAGTTTAAAAAAGTATATGATAAATTGCTATTTGCTTGATTCATGAGATTTGCTTTATTCTAGTATTATTTCCATGAATCTTTGAACAAAACATCATTTATTCAGAAGAGAATTCAGATGCAAGATCAATTTAGTTCAGAATAAATGGGTCAATCTCCAAACAAAGTTGGCATTCTCGATAATATAATGTAACGTACAGAGAGAGAGAGAGAGAGAAAGAGAGAGACAGAGGGAGAGAGACAAGGCGCGCTGTTGCAATTAACTGCCTGCGGGATGGCCACCCTTCTCTTGTCCTTAGCAGCAAGGCAAGCAGCGGCAACACGCCATTAGATTATGTATCAACAACGGTGTTGTAGTGCAGTTTATTACCGTGTTACATTGTTACTATGCACGAAGGCGAAGGATAGAGCGGAGATGCACATTGTATGCAACGCATCACGGCCCTTAGATTCTCAAAGGATCTGAAGATGTACAGCATTCCATCTTAAAGAGGCGAAAAATCGATCAACCATCTTAAACCGTAAAAATTCAAATATTAAAAAAATAAAAGTAACATAGTTCTCAAGGTATGAAAGATTCTAAAAAATGTCTCTTCTAAATTTTACTTCTTACAAAACTCTAAAAATCTGAAAGTTCGAAGAAACGGATAAATAAGTGATTAAATCATGAGGCCATTATTTTTTCATTTTAAAAATGGGATAACGTGGGAGTCATTAAAAACCAATCGTAAAGAGATTTATATGATTTATTGATTACTTATTTCCAGGGCACATTAGGCGACGGTCCCCCTTTTTCGCCTCGATGTAATATAATAGCGCGACGCCTATTTCGTATTTTACGGCGGCGGCGGTTTCCTCCCGTTGACGAGAAGAGAAGTGTATCAGCAGGTCATTAATTTCTCCTTAATATATAGGCACGTGTACAAAATCAGACGCTATTCAGAGAGACAGCGCCGTTCCCGATAGAGGCTTTTGATTTTACCGTCTTCAAGCTCTAATCAAAGAGCCGCAACGAAGTCAGAGACTCACTCGTCGCTTAACCCTTTTCTCCTTCCCCCTTCCACCCTCTTTCCATCTTCTTCTGTCTGTTATGAATTCTAGAGATAACGAAGTGAGGAATGAAACGGAACGCAACGTGAATGCAAGTCCCTTTATTTTACCTCTCTGGAAACTTTCCTCGCTGTGGGAATTCCAGTTCCCACTGTGTTACGATTACGAGAGAGCGAGGGCATTTCGATTTATCAGTGGAATACTCATGGCAATGAAATTGATCTACTTCAACGCGCAGCTCTTAACTCGCCCGTTGAGAAATTTTATCGAAACATAATTGGAAATGAACTTTCATGTGAATAAAGCGAATCTTTTTTTGCTCGTTGTTCCAAAGGACTTTGAGAATTATTCAATTTGAGACGTTTATTAAAAATCAGACCATTAAAACGTGACCTGATTTTTCATAAAATGAAGATCCTTATCTCTTGTGATTTTCAACAGACGTGAGCGTCGACACCGATGCTAGATATTGCTGTACTTGTTTTATTCCTCTTCAGAACTCGATAACGCAGAAAAATAGGGTGCAAGAACAAAGAGAGAACATAACGTTCTAGAGAGAGAACATAACGTTGTTAAAAAAAAGAAGAGAAAATGGAAAAGGGAATTACGTGGATATTTACGTGGTGCTTTCTGTTATCGAGTTCGAATTGCATTCCCAAGTTCGCAATTGCGAAGCTTTGAACGGGAGAGAGAACTCACTTTTTTTCTCACGGCTATGAGTCGACTATGACGCTTCTCTGTTCTCTTGTCGCGTTTAATTACGAAGACCCGCCGGCCAGCTCGTTATCCGCCAGCTTGTCATTATTATCGCGATCGCGAAAGTTCGGACGTGCAGGACGACGTATCGCCGACAAGTCGGAAATAAAAGCTCGTCTCTCGTTGAACAGTTCCATCGAGCAATTCCGCGACGCACAATCGACCTGATAATGGATTTTTAATTGAATTACCTATGGCTTCTGAATTCCAATTACACAACGATTACACTAACGCATCTGAATTAATTGTTAAATCGTTCCGTCTCTCTGGGCTTTCACAGACCGTTGAGTTATAGCTCTTTCGATCCTTGAATTGTTACACTAGTTGCACGTGTCTTCGAACTTGTCAACTTGTAAACCTGCGGAACTTTCATTCTGAAATCTCGAACTGTGTTGAATTCTTTTAAAGTCTTTCCTTCGAAGTGATTTCTTTTCCACTTTGAATCTCGTATGCATCCTGAAACGAGCTTCTAGATTCTGTATTTATCTTTTTATAACGAATTATAATTGTGCTTGTGACTGTGCTTAATTTTAAAAATTAATTTCTGAAATTCTTCACGTGCGCATGAAACATATTAATTGTACATATTTACCTCCGAGGATGATTTTCCAATTCGAAAAAAATCATTCGACAACTGACAATTTAATTTCCACGGCGATCCTTTCAGTATGTCGCCGCGCAACGGCTCCTGCGTGGCGGAAGTGAGTTCCGTGAGGAGCCTCTCGTCGGACGATGTTTCGGGGACCAAAGCGAACCGGAAGAAGTCGTGCTGGGCCCGCGCGACCGATCCGGCCCATCGTCGCGGTCGGCGGATCCAACTGCTGCAAATGCTGGTGCTACCCTTTATACCAATCCTCGCTCTGATCGTGCAGACCGCAAATACTCTCCACGACATTCTGATCTACCGTCAAGAGGTGTCCGACATAGAGACGCAGGTGAGCGAATCAAGTTGCCCTTCGAGAATCGCTAATTAAGACGAGAAGTATCGAGCGATTATAGTAACCGTTTCTATTTCTTAGATTAATATTAAATTTTTTGTATAAAAAATGCAGTCTTGGCTATAAGTATGAAATACCCTCAATTTATTGCATTTTCTTGAAAAAGACGCACTGAGAAGAATGTCTGGTTGAAAATGGACGAACCAGAAAATTCTAATTATATCAATTAGAGAGAGAATTCCGGTTAACTAGAATTTTAGTAGATTTAACCAATTTAAGAAAATTCATCCATCTTTAAGTAGAATTTTAGATAATCCAACCAGACATTTTTTCAGTACGATAATAAAAGCCGAAGGAAAATTAACAGAATATTAAAATTGCTAAAAAATAATATTATTTTGCGATGAAATTAATTCTTAATTTATTTTTCATTAGATATAGAATGTTTATGTCTAAATTTGTGAGAGTATTTTATATCTATGATCAAGATTGTAGAATTCTGAAATTTCTTGACTTTCCTATAATTATATCCTTTATATTGATGAAATATCTGATTTTTCATCATTTTCTTTATTTTCAGTTTATTTGCTTGGTCCTTTTAGTGAGTAAGAAACGTTGGTATTTTCAGTATCAATCGCCTTTACGTTTCGATATGACGACTGAAATCGCACAAGATCGATGGTACATCCCTCTTTGCTTTTTATAGACAATTTTTGTTCTTTACTTTAACGTATAATTTACGAAGTGATTGCGCTATCTATCGGCTCAGAAGTTCCTCCAAGAGTTCATATATTAAAGCAATTTAGAAACAGTTCTGCAGCATCTCCCTCATATATATTCTATGTGAGTTTCGCGGAAATTCCAGTTTTACAAATTACTAGTTCAGCGTTGTCTGAAGTAACGGGCGAAAAGTTCCACGTGCCCTCCTGCCCGCTCACGTTGCGCCCTGATAATTATGTAAAGAGCGCAATTAGGCTGGGCTGGTATAATTCACCACTGGTGATCGATCGACGGCGACGGTTCGTTTGAGGATAACAAGAGAATGAACAAATACACCGCACCTACGCGCTTCAACGTCTGCGAATAGCAGCGACATAATCGAGGCGTTTCTGCTTGAAGTACAAGCCTCACGACTACAATTCTTTCTTTACTTTAATTTGAAGAGGTAAAAGGAAGGTATATGTCTAATTTTACGATCCAATATAAGAAGATGAAATTAATTAGTTCAAGCCGACAGCAATAAGTCCCATTTTCAAATCCCTTTTTCAATTAATTCTAAGAAAAGATCTAAAAGGAGAAATTTGTTGTCACGTTATAATTAAGGACCCGATAATAATATTGGTTTTATGATATAATATAAAATCTAATATAAGAATGTAAAATTAATTAATTAGAGCCAACAAGAATGTCTCATTTTCAAATTCTTTTCTCAACTCTAAGGGAAGATCTAAAAAGAAAAATTTATTGTTACCTTATAATCATAAGGATGCGATAATAATGTATAAAAGTAACGGGGAAGAAATTTCAATAATGTGCTCTGCTAAAAGCATGTTAAAATTTAACAGTAATTTATAGCGAGGAAGCAAATAAGCGACTTCGCTCGTTCGCTTTGCGAGAAACGCAAGCTTGCACGAGCTTTGATCGTGGCATGCGGTCGCAATTTCGTGATCAAGTGATAGAGTATCGGTTCATCGTTCATCAGCTCTCATAGAGTTACGGATGGCTACAGCGACGAACGATTTCGCTCTTCCTCTCTGTGGAGAGAGGAATCCAGGGCTAGGGGCTGTTGTTAATGAAAACGTCGGACACTCGTTGGAAATCGCATTCGATTCGATTTCCGATTCGAGCGACGGTGTCCGGCACGGCACAAGAAATTACGTTACAGCCGTTCTCGCGCGACGAGCTGGCTATTTTTATTTTATTCTCTCACGCACGTTCGGATTATCGACTCGCATATACACGCCGCCATCGTCGCCCTTTTACTACTTCGAGGCGAGATGCGCTTGCAAGGGATGATGAAATAAAATAAGAAGAGAGCGAGATGGGGGGGACAATGACGTAACTGATGTTTAGTCGGCCATCGCAGGGAAAACACAACTGAGAATAGCAAATTTTAAATTTATAAAATTTTCTTTGATAAGCACTGAAAAACGATACTTTATTTTATTCTTAATAAAACAGAAATACTATGATTCAAAAAATTCTTTATATTTTATTATTCTTACGAATATATTTCAATTGTCATTTACGGCCAGGTTTATTAAATTTAAGATATTAAAGTTAAATTTCTCATTGAATTTATTAGATTTTTCTAAACAAAATAAATTCCGTCTGTGAAAAATATTTTTATATCTATAATTAGTTAAATATAAACGTATGTACGCTAATTGATTTTAAGATACCAAATAATTTCA
Organism: Mycetomoellerius zeteki; assembly: GCF_001594055.1. NCBI lineage: Eukaryota > Metazoa > Arthropoda > Insecta > Hymenoptera > Formicidae > Mycetomoellerius > Mycetomoellerius zeteki. The sequence goes on from NW_017257753.1 coordinate 3,213,540, forward strand.
CGCTCGTTTTCTTAAATTTATGTCGATTTTAACCTCATTAGGATAGTACATTAAGCAGCAAGTGAATTTTGATCAATCATAATACCATGTGAGCCATTGTCTTAATTGTAAATTATTCGTGGCGCTCTTCCTTCGTGGAGAGAAAATTTCCATTGCTCTGTCTAATCACCTTGTCCACAAGGATATTAGACACGACTCTCCTAGGAGCGAAGGGTCGATTAAATCGAAATTCATCGCAATGTTGGCTGCAGGAACAACGGTCTTCGATCTCGAGTTTGTTTGACAAACGTCGCAAGAATGGTCGCCATTGTCGGTGATGTCGGATATACGTATGTTTGCGATCGTATTCGCGTTTCTGTATAACCGACGAGCGTTTCGCATACCTATCGACGCACCTCGCTCTCTGCGACACACCCCCTATAATTCTACCCTGCATAAGAAGCATTGGAAATTCTTCTTTCAGCTCGAACCAGATTTAAAAAAACTCCTGGGCATTTTTTTTTTAATTTTCGTAACACTACAGATTTATTAATTTTCGTAACATAAAATTTTGCTGCGAATATTATTTAAATTGATAATGAGAATTTAACGTTACAAATTATTTTTTATCAATCATTACGTACATCTTTGTGATGAGAAGCTAAATGATAACAGAACGGATGAGTACATTATAGAGAATGAAAATCTGATGCCGGAGGCTGGAGTTCGGAATGACAGAACAATCACCAGAAAATTATGGAAAAGAAACATCGAGACTTTTGTTGAATCAGATATTTTTTGTGGAACTAAGAAATTTAAAAGAAAACTGAAAAGAAAATTGAAAAGATGTAATTTTATAAAGAGGATATCTGTTATGACAGGATTTTTTTCCAAACGAGGAGAGCTGCATATTTATTTAACACTTAAAACGCCATACGGGAACAATACACTGCGGTATGATATACCCATTGAAATCAATCGCTTATAACTTTCATAAAAATGAACATATATATTGTAAAAATAAATTTTCTTTAACATCAGACATTAAAACAGAATATAACGATACTAAGCAAACATATACATATATATCTTCATAAAAAATATCTTCAATAAAAAAGTTGTAATGGAAAGAGCATTGAAAAAACATTGGAAAAAGAAAGCCATCGTTTAAAAATTAAGAATAAGTAAGATCGAGAAACCTTAAAAATCAGAAACGGTTGCAAGAATCTTCAAGAATTCATATATAAGTGTTTCTATAAAAATTGTGAGTTTTAAGTTGGACGCAGCGATTATTAAAATCAGCGTATTACGAACTACTGCGGAGTATATACGTTCGTTCTGGCTTTAGTCTGATCCTTACAGTAACTTTGCTGAGACCTCGTCGGAGCAATGAGGATAAGCAGGACGACCTCTGACCCGGCTTGAGAAGCAGGGATGCCAGGCTGATCTGGCTTAAAAAGTTCGTGGCACGCTAGCAGAGCCGCGGATTATTCTGTGGTATACGAGCGCTTTATTGACAAAGAGCAAGTTGGCAAAGAACTTTCTGTTATAGTTCGTGAGCTTACGGAGGTGCTAGGTCTTCGACGAAAGATCCTCGCTTGATGAAAGAGAATCCTTACTTCTCTGGCGAAAGTTTTCGTTCCAAAGGGATAGGAAAAATCGACGGTGAAACGTCAACGATGTTTCGGCGGAATACTTAATTGCGATTGCTGTGCAATTTGCAACCCCGCTAATAATTATCTCGGGTCGTAAAATGATTTATCACCGGCATTAATACAATATCGCTCGTCGCCGTGAGCCGTGAGATTGAAATGAAAACATAGACTCGCGCTTAGAGACTGATGAGATTTCTAACGCGATTAACAGGTGAAAATTTGTAAGGGATCCTCGTGAGCAGAGATTTACGATACTCAAGTTTCTGTCCAGTCGAAAAACATCTGCTCAGAAATCTAACGATTTAGAATCGAGGATTATTAAAGACGTTTAAAGATCGAGATTTCTACACCGACGAATCTCCATGTAACGGAATATCCATCTATGGCGTAAAACAAGAAATGAGACAGCATGTAGGATGATCTATTTTTCGAATCCACGAGTAGCAAATAAGAGTCGAGAGAAAGCTTCACGTGTGCCGGTAGAAGACATATTTTCAGTTAAGATGAGACGATCGCGAGTCCCAAAAGTGATAGCGACACTTTCCAGACACTCGGGACTTAAAGTGGTAACTGAATGTTCTGGTAATACTCGGTCACTCGAGACCCTCAACTTGGTCCTTTCGTGCCTTACAATTAACTCTGTCTTCTAACGGAAGTTCCGCGAGAGCAAACGCCGGACCATTATCTCGATGAAGGCGACTATCTTCTTCGTATAGAAGTATCCAACGCAGGAAGTATCGGATCAGCCGGACTTACGAAATACTTTCTGAACTGATAGAAAAGTTCTTAAGTCTTTAGAGATGGCATCGTCCATTATAAAAGAAAAAACAATTTTTTTATTGATTTTGCTCAAAAATGTCTTGTAAGTAAAGAATATATCGATGTATAGCCTTTTTTGCGGATACTATATCCAGTGTCCAATGCTACATACATTTCCATCTTCAGTTCTTAAGTATAACTAATCTGCACAGATCCCAAATTTATCTTGAATTTATCCCAAATTTAATTTTAAAATGAACGTTGCAACACTCGTCCCTAGAGTGTTAAAAAGAATTCTCTTCCAAGTATTTCTTCATAAAAATTAAGGTTCTATGATGATAGGTGCGCTATTTTTTATATTTTCGATGCATATTCAATGATAATTGCAGGTGACGATAGCGACGGATCTAGGCAAAATGGTCACCAGGATGCAGCTGGAGAGATCCGAAGTGGCTTTTTTCATCTACACTAGCGGCAACACGTTGAGGTACTAGCTATTTTTCCAGTTTCCATCGATGAATAACTTGTATTTTCGTTGAAAACAAAATATGATAATTCTGATTTGTTTTCTGTCGCTTGCCAACATCAGTCGCGTTTGGTTAAATAATAATTTTATTTCCTACAATTTAATTTCCTTTTCAGTTCGTTTGTCTTCGCATTTCTGATACGCCTCGTGTAATTATCGCTCGAACGGAACGTTCACAAGTCTCATTGATCCGACCACGTGATCGTGCCACAGCGACGAAATGCGAAATCTCTTCCTCGAACGAGAGCGCGAGGAAATGTTTTCCATTGCATTTCGCGTGATGAGAACGAACGGCTTTCTCGAGTTTCGCAATTGAGACAAGACGAGGAAATGCGACACGTTTCTGCAAAAACAAAAGCCTCGGGGAATACTGAAGTAGTCGCGACAATCGTTCGAAAAGCTCTGTGAATTGACTAAAAACAATACTGCTCGATGCGCTGTTTGATTTGGAATATTTTTATAACGTACACTCCGATCTCCTGGCAGATTTTTTTTCTGCAGGGCTTTTGGGCTGTCGGCACTTTTTGCGCAAACTCATCCAAAAAGACGATCAAAATTTTTAGGAATATATTTCAGAAATGCGAATAAAAAATATTCAATTAATCAGTATAATTCATATTAATTTTAACGTATATAAAAAACAAAGATGATCCTTTTTATAAAATAGTCTTGGCTGTAAAAAAGAGTATAAAACACTCCCACAAATTGACGTAAACGTTCCATTTAAACGTTCCATATCTATCAAAAAATAAATTTAAAAATATTTTTATTAAAAAATAATATTTATTTTTATTGAAAATTTCATTTTGTTAGTCTCTCCTTTGGCTTTTATTGCCGCTTTTTCCAAGAAAATGCAATAAATCGAGGATTACATACTTATGGCCAAGGTAATTAATTAATTGTTGTAATTAATCAATTACAACAATTAATTAGTTTAATTACAACAAGTAATTAGTTTAAAATTGTTTTATTTTTTTCTCTTCGTGATTAATTACCTCATGATTAATAACAATATAACGTACGTCATTAATAATCTAATAATATAACAATATATGCGGTTTTCTGCAGTGTGTTATTTTTATGTGCTTTCAACGTACGGTCACTTCGTTTGATACGCTTAGGAAACTTCGTCCCAATGAGAATTACATCTTCCTCCCTAATTCACTTTACCCTATGCTCGGCAACTAGGTCGAACCTGACGCAGAGATTTGCCATAACCGACCAGGATCTCCATAATATGAGCACGTGGCCGCTGGTATCTGTACCCAGGGACGAAAGCAAGACGCAAACGTACGACGTGGTGAGCAAGGAGGCCTTCCAGGCAAGCCTGGGGGACTTCAGGTAAATCGAATCGATCCGTGCGAAGGTCGTCATCCGCCACAAAGGCGGCTAACAACCGTGAAATCGCGTCCCGCACAAAATTCTGACCTTAGCTCGTTGGGTCAGCCGACCGTCTCGCTTGGTTGAGTCTCGATCAATTAGGGGCAGACACACGGAGGAGACAAGTGAAAATTGTAGCTAGAAGTTTAACGACAAAGTCCGTAACAATTGGATATTAGAAACTTCTTGCGGTCTATCCGCAATTTTTAACTTCGTTAAAAAGATTGTGCTCTAAATTTAATCGAGCGTTGCAAATTAAAATTTATTTAATATCGTAGAAACTCAGTAGACACATCGCAATTATACATAGCGCAGTTCTTAAACCGGGAATAATGACGTAATTTTTTTTTAAATCTCTAGGACATTTTTACACTCTAATTAAAATTACTATTATTAAAAACATATTATATGTTATTGATTGTTTCCGGATTTATTAGGATTTGAGAACATTCTAAATGTGTGGATTTAATCAGAATTTTTTGAAAAAAGTGAATAAAAACCAAACAAATATTTAAACAGAACAAGCACGTTAAGTAGTTTATTATTACGACAGTATTTTTAAAAAATAAATTTTATTTAATATATCGCTTTTTAATTGTGAACTTTCGATGGAATTGCTTATTTAAAAGTTCGTAAAGAATAGCTGTTAAAAAAGAAAGAAAATATATTAAACAATATCCATACAAAACGATATTTTTCAACAATTTAATTTTTGCCGCTGGGCAAATTGTTGTAAAAATACTTCAGGTATTTCCAGATTATTTCTAGATTAAAGAAACAGGTGGAAAAAAAAGGAAGTAAGGAATAAAATGCCGTTTTGTTCACGGTGTCGGCACGTATACCTCGTGCGCGGGAATTGAATTTCTCATGGGCGGGCAATCTTTATCTAATTAACTTAAGAGCCCCCCCTCACGCACACGTGAGTACACTTCGTAATAATTATACTGCACCGGCGTGGGAGGCAGCAACACGACGCAGCGTAATTATTAAGACAAATTGCGACTCTCCAGCGTAAGCGGGTGGTATCGCTTTGAGCGTCGGTAACCGACAGTTAATTCCCATGTTGGCTTTTACCCCTTTTCCGCGCGCGAGCACGACCACTGAACCACCCGCTGGATGGAAAGTTACGACGGAAGCTCCAAGCCGTTCCCTCGAGCCCTCGTCCCGACACTTGTTGAATTTCCATTCAGAGTACGAGTGGGGAATTCTCCTCTCTTTCGCTATCCCTCCCTTTCTCTTGCTTGGGCCTGTGTTCCACTAGCAAATACTCACATAGATCATACCTCGCGAACGGGAGTTCTTGATATCTAGGAGTCGATTGTGTATCTTGAAATGAGATGAAACTTACAAAAGTAAACAAATTCACTAAGACTGGGTTGTTCCATCTTTTGGAAACTTTAGCTCACTGTCTTACTTTGTTACTCTCTTATGCTCTTACTCTTTTATTCTTTTGTTTATCCAATAGGTAAATTATCACATAGTTTATTTGAAACTGGAACAACCGGCCTTAAGTGTTGACTAATGAAATTAGAAATATTCTAGTGAATTTGCTCACTTTTGTAATTTTCACCTCCTTTTAAGATGCACAATCAACTCCTTGATCGTAAACTTAAAAATATATTAAGCTGGTAAAAGTGAAGGTTCCAGGAAAAGCTGATTCTCTTAATATTTAATTTTCTTCTAATATTAATTAAAAGAAATTAAATTAATCTACTATCTCAACTGAGTATGCAATATATAATACATACATGAAAAGAACGATTTTGCGTATGTATCTAAAAATTTAACTAGATACAAATTTAAAAATAATTTTGTTAAACTACTAAATAAAATAATTGTGTATGACGATCAAGCATATAACAAGCAACGCTGCAAAAAATTTTAGTATTGTAGTAATCACAGCTTGGACATCCTACATAATTATTTTAATGGTCTAACAAAATTATTTTCAGATCTATATCTAGCTAAATTTAAATATTTTAGCAAAACCATTCTTTCTTTGTACATTCTAAAAGGGGAAAAGATCATATAAATATTTCGTGAAGAAACATCTTTAAAACGTGAATGAATGTATAACGAAAATATTGATTTTGTAAGAAAACTTTCGACATTAGAAATTATAGTGAAATTATACTGAAGTAAATGAGCAAATTATATGTGAATGTTATTATAGCAAAATTATAACAGTATTATAACAAAATTATTTAATTACCTACATTAATTTATTCTATTATACTAAAATATTATAATAAATAATAAGTTTGAACTAACAATAAGTAATTTCATAGTAAATTCTAAAGCTTATCGCGACACTGCATCGGCTCTGTAAAAGATCTTCGAAATTTTTTTTGTTTTACTCACTTTATTTTCTATATGTATAACGTACGAACACAAAAGTATTGAAATTTCTGGACGTAGATAGCGACACGATTCGATAATAGAACACAGCATATCGACAAGCGATATTTCATCGTTATTACTAGACGCGTGTCGCATAGGGAGAGACCACCCCGTAGCAGCGGAATGAGAAAGGGATTGGTATATCAAATGGTACATTTTGAACATGTAAGATAGCGCATGGTGATACGACAAGGCCGTCGTGGTCGTATTTTCTCACGTGGAAATAGGACGGAGCGGAAAGGAAGACGTCCATTCCTCGATATATCGATAAAAGGAAAGAGAAACGAGTGAGATATAATATTTCCTATTGACTCCATAAAAGAAAACGACGATATGTAAAAATACGGAGTTTTTTTATGCCAGCTGCGTGAAGTACAGCGACTTTTCTTTCAAACCGACGGCGAGACCGCTTCAATATTTTACGCAAAAATGTACACCCCTTTTTTTTATTTCCCGTTACGGCAGGTGGAGTGGGAGTATCGTTGACAAAAAAAAAAACCGGAGCTTTTAACGAGGCAAGGTTGCCGATGCGGCAGATTGTGTGGCGAGGAAAAAAATTCATTATTTTTAATTAGGGGCTTAAGGGCTTTAATTAGAATAAAGCGACATCGCGTTTTCAACTGATAATGTAACTAGCAATCTCTTCGTGAAAATATCGGTGCGATTGCATTGACGAGCGAAACGTTGGAGCTTTCAGGATTGCGGAGGTGTATGGCAAAAGGTTTCGCTTTGACGTTTGAAAAGTGAGGTCTTTTGACGATGAAAAATTCTCGGAAAATCTCTCGACGGTCTGAGTTTAATATTTCGGTGGCATTTAAACGACTATACTTAAATGTGACAAAAATGTGATGAATCTTTGAAGCAGTACCTCGAAATTTAGAAAAAAAAATCATTACAAAACCATTAAGTGTATTAAATTATTTAAATATTATATATATTTTGCCATTAATATAAAAAAAATGAATGGAGAAATTAATATTAACATTTATTATAAAATTAATATTTCAATTGAAAATTTGTAATCTTTCTTATTCAAATTTCAAAAAAGAAATTATCGACAAAAAATATAAAGGTGTTATGTTTAAAAAGTCTTATCCCTTTTCTGTCTTTTGCGTAAAAGAATCAACAAACAAAAGTTTTTCAATTAAAACGATTAGAGAAATCGATATAAAAACTTTAATTCAAAAATTGTTTAATTCGGTATTTCGCATTTCAAATCATTAACAAAAAATATCATTAACAAAGATATATTGTGTCTTATATATATTGTCAATATATTGTGTCTTAAGTCTTATTGTTCTTCTATTTTTTGCGTTAAAGAATCAACGAACAAAAGTTTCTCAATTAAAAAATTTGTTGGTCCGTTGACTTCTCAATTTAAGATTAAAAAATTCCGTCGCGCGTGGCTGGCGCACTTTTACGGTCGCTTTGACAGAACGATAGTGCCCGACGATTTAATTAACGTAATTTTGACGCTGAACGACGGGGTAATTTAATCGGAAACGCTCTCGTACACATCTCTCGATTAATCCTTTTCTCCTGTCGTCTAATTATATGTGTAGCGGAGGGTCAAAAGGCGTGGTGGAGACGAGCGAGCGCCGTACATACGCTTTTATAATAGTCCCCTGGCATGTTGCATTCGACTTGTCGCATCGATCGACGATAAAAATATTTAACCCTCATCCCCTTGCGTCTCCATGGCCGAGCGGACCTCGCAAAATTGAATGCAAATGCCCCTGACGATCTTTTCAACGCCACTGGCGAATGTTTTCTAGGAATACATCGAGAATATATTGTCAAACATTATTACGAAATTTGATTCTTGTTAGCTTTACAGACTCGTAAAAATAAAATCGAGAAAGAAGTCCTTTCTCGCCAACTAAATCTCCGAAACTTTGATTAATTACGCAATAATTGCGTCGCGTGGACTTTCTTTGATCGATTACGAAACGCGTTACGCAAACGAGAAAAATAATGGTCTCTTTCTGTTTTCTATTCTTTTTCTTTTCGTAGGACGGATCGTTCTTTCACTTTATTCCTGAGTGAGTTCCACTTTACATATACGGGCACACTGGAATCGAGCCGATTTACCGATTCCAATGTGTCGTGGTCGAATGTTTATAAAAGGCTCGTTTTTCATTCTGACGGAGCGAAAACGGTGAGTGCAAACCTCAGCCTGTCATGTACGTTCGATAAATCGATAGAGCGATAAACTATCGATATGGAAAAGCTGATTGCGCGCATACGGTTGCCAACGGGTATGAAGACACAGAATATTTTGTACGAGACCGTCCGCGCTCTCTTTTTTCCTCTCTCTTTTATCTATTAGCACTCTTTTCACTACGTTGAAACTACAATTGGAACTCGCTTTCCAACAACATCATGGAATCCGAAATATTCGCGTTTAAACGAGCACTCTTCAATCATCTTCAACGACACGAGACATACTAATTTCCAAGGGGGTAACCACTAGCTGAAATATTGTCCCACAAATTACATAATTTCATATGATTTCATCTGACTACAAATCATTTTTTTCACTATATATAAAGTCATTTGATAAAATATACGACTTCATTCAATATCATACAATGATTTCTCGTGGTTGCATATGTATTTTATCGGATTATACATAGAGATTTCGTATGAATTTTATAATGATTTCGAGGACTCTGTTCCACAATTACATTAAGTGGTTACCCCCTCTCTAATTTTTATTTTTATTTTTCCTTTTTTTCTTAATTTTATTTTAATTTTATTCTTCTCATTCGCGTCCGTCTTTAACTTTGTAATATTTAGTTTATTTTCGTATTTTATTTGTATTATATTACTTTTATTATTTGTACAGCTTTGTTCTTACACTTTTCCTTTATATTTACGTTCTTAGAGGGCTTGTTCTGAAATAATAATAAACATCTATTTATTTTTCCTTTTTTTCTTTGTCTCTCCCTTTTCTAGTAATACAATGTGCCAATCGTAACTTGTGCCTCGGAATTGTGCGACGGAAACTTCAATTTCGACTTTGCTTTATTGTGTAGCATAATTATGAAATACCTCAACCGGATCGATTGAAAATATGAATACGCCGTTATCGAGCATCGCGGTTTACCAGTAGAAATGCGAAAGGTCACAATGCGGAGATGAAAACATTTTTCGAAATAATTAGAGCATCCCTCATCGCCAGTTGGTTTCGATAAGCGGAATTTAGCGCGTTTATATCCCCTTTCGACAAGATAATTTTGCGAAAGCAGGCGTGAAACGATCAAGATCAGTCTGCTATTTTCAGATAAAGGTACTGGAAAATTATAAAAGGCCGAATTCTTGCTAATCCTGCAAATACAATAAAATAGTAAGTCTTAAGGGGATAGTAAGACCTACACACATACGATTTATGTACCATTAACACATCACTACACATTACTATATCAATATCACACGCAAATATACGTACACAAATTCTGTAACTGAACTTTTATATTAGGTATCTAAGCTTAATTCTTAAGAACTCAATTGTTTATTCATGTAATCCCTATGGTCCAAACTTCAAATCAAGATTATTTTATAAGTACCTATATACAAAACTTTTATAAAAAGCAAATATTGTTACAAATCAATGTCAAAAGCCGATAAAAAACTATAACTTTCCAACTTTTTTTTATTTTTGGCATAAAATCAACTAGTTTGAACTACAATGTCATTTATACTTTAATCGTGGAAAAGAATTTTTAAGTCTGTAAAGGCAAATAGAGAAATACTTATTTGAAAATAATTGATAAAATATAGACAACTTTAGGATCTTCTTAAATAGAAATAACGTATCTTATTCATAAGAGAAATTTTCGCATCGGCATTGAGGAATAATATGTATCTTCGCGGATCGAATAGGGAGGAATGGAAGCAGAAATAAGAAGGACCCGCGGCGGTTATCATACGACCACGCACATGGAAAACAGTTACGGCACATTTGTGTCATCCCTCGATACGACCGATAGATAACAAGACACTAACAATCCTTCGGTTTTCTCGGTGAAGCCTGCGGGAAAAGGGCGGAGATTCTGCGAGGCGATCGATACGGAAAGCCGTAACGGATTCCTGCGGACTTCTTTCTTATTTTCGCATTGCTTATGGAATTTTTATCTTATGACAGTTAAGAGAGACCTTCGTCTGAGATATGCTGCATTCATTCGTTCAATAACGGAGCACTCAGTTTCTCCCCCCCCCTCTCTCTTGAATATTTGATTCTGATATATAAAGATACACACATTTATCGATTTCTTTGTGTGTTATAATTATATACTACTTCCGTTATTATTAACTAATTCCGTTATTATTTTACGTACTCCTTTAGCATTCTTAAGAAATTTAATCACCGGATAAAGTATTTTTCTCATCTTTATAGAGATCTCTCACCTTTCGCAGACTCCATACTTCTCATCCCATTCGCTGCCAGAGCAGTATCACCGATACATCAGTCATCTCATTTATGTTTCCTTTTTCTTACTATCATTCGCGGTTTACGGTCCTTTGCTCAATGCTCTTAGAAGATGTTATTCCGGAGTGCGCAATAAAGCATAAAGCTTTTTTTTTATCCCACTCTGTATCTCGTCTTTCCTCCCTTCGGCAAGTATCCGCTCGCTTTCTTCTTCGGCTCCTCTTCGGTTCTCCGTCTCTTTCTTCTCAACACGCTCGTTTACAATTGAATATATCGACAATTGAATTTGTTTAACCGTCTACTCGCTGCGTTATTACTCGTGTGCGCTTCTGTCATGTCACGCTTGCGCTGCAATTATTCTTATGCATCCTCCTTCTTTGCACACAGAAGTAGTCAATCTCAGAAGAATGCAATAAAGCTGTCTATCTGTCCTTACAATAAAGTTGTCTGTCTTTCTCTCTGTACTATTGCTCCTCTTACTTTCGTACTTCTCGTTCGTTCTCTTTCTCTCTCTCTCTCTCCCCCCTCCTCCTCCTCTTTGTCTCTGTTGCTTCTTCTCTCTCACGTTCTCTCTATGAGCAATGGAAGAGGTCGTCACACATGAGCGCGCGAGCGCCCATTTGGAGCAATAAACAGTATTTTTAGACTCTTGTCTTTCTCTCTCTCCCCTGCTGACTCTGACTTTCTCTCTTTTCATACATCTTCTCCGCCTCTCCCCGTTTCTCTCTCTCTCTCTCTCTCTTTCAATTTATCTGTTTCTCCCTTTTCCTTCCTCTCGTCATGTGTTCACGAGTAAATCTCGCCTCGTCGACATGCACGCCGATCAAACCCTTCGCAATAAATGCGAAGGTCTACGCCGCCGATGTCATTATCGACCGACATCCCGCCACGTGCAAATCGTCCAAGGCAGCTCACACCTGTCCGAAGGATCGCACGCGGTCTTTTTTTAGATCGTCACCTCTCGAACGGAGGCGAAATCGTCTCCAGACGAAGGTGATAAGCAAAAAGGCTTCGCGATGAATATTGAAATCGAGATATAAGTAAAGGTTGCTCGTCGTTCGTTAAAAACGTATGATTCTATATACAATTACCAATATCTTCCTTTTATTTCTTTGTAGTTCGCAAAAATTCTCTGAAAAGAAGTTGCAGAGAAGGAAGCAGTTAAAAGGAAGCAGACGAATGTTAAGCTTCAAATAATTTCGAGTGTAATATTCGAGCCTTGTAAGAAGATACCATAATCAATCAGATCATTCCGCACGCGATGTAATTATATAATTATATTCGTATTGCACTACGTATTAACTACGTTAGTAATAGCTTGCCTCCACAATGAGATCGATATTTCAAGAGATTATCTTTTTACATATATAGGGGAGACTGGGGGGAATTGTGCAAACATCTAAGAGAAAAGTTAAATAAAACAGACGAATATTTGTCAATTTTTAAAACCAATATATTTTTTAATGGAAATTTTTATAATTTTTATAATGATAAATAATTATCGGTTTTATTTAACTTCTCTCTTAGTGTTCGTTCCTTCGCCCACATTCTCCCCTACATAAAATCATCAAAAACGTGTACCTGATATTATTTATTTTAAACAGTGTGTTCTACGATCACGTGATAATATAACACTACACTGAGAAAAAATTTCTGGTTGATAATGAATGAACCAGAAGATTCTGATCATTCAAAATTCTGATTATATCTCAATTAGAATTATAATGGATTCAACCAGGAAATTCTGATTTGTTTATTTTCAATAAGAATTCCAATTAATGCAACCAGACTCTTTTTCCAATATATAATCGTATATCAGACTATCATTAGATGCGAGAAACGAGATATTATGACTAATATATTATAATAATATCGTTCGCGTTTATCTTACGTTAGTAATTCTTCCACTTTCTCTTAATTGCATTTTATATACATTTGAGAGATAGCTGATGCACGCGACAATTGAGTTGAACGCAAAGTTTATTTGTTTTCCGCAGGCAAAAGATAAGTTCAGAAGAGAGCAGCATTTCTGAGGTGATGGCGTGGTACACAAAAGTGAACGCCGCTATGCTGGCCCACCTGACTAATCAGATTAAGGAGACGGATAACAGCGGGGTGTGGAGGTAACGCGTATTATTATCGTAATATCCTCCTGAAAGATTGGAAAACAACGGAGACAATAAAAGCTGGAGCACAGATCATTGCATAACGCATAATGCATAAAGCATAAGAAAATCAACAAATCAGAGTCTTGTCGTGGAAAGGAAGAACATGAAGGACTTTGATTGATTCATTTTCTTATGCATTATGCGTTATACATTATGCAAGAATCTGTGCTACCGCTTAATTCTGGATATCTTGATAGAAAAACATGAAAATTCGTACGAATACACTTTTCCGTTTTAGGTATCTAATAGCCTTCAAGAATCTCCTGCGGAGCATCGAGAGCCTCGGTATAGCCTCGGTGGAGGGAATCAATTACTTCGGCCGAGGTCTCCTTTCCGGTGACAACTACATCAATTACGTTCGCCACGAAGCGCTGGGCCATGACCTTCTGAACGCCGCCCTGACATATGTGCCCTCCCTGAAGAAGTTTTACAACGAACTCACGCGCACGATGCCCGAGTACGACAAGATCAAGGCAAGGTAAAACGTTTCTCGCGCTTCATCTCCGCGTCCCCTGATCGGTATCGCGCGGAAAAGTCTCATGAAAAAAGTTACTGGCCTCGTTCATATCTTTCGTAATATATCTAGACGGAGGGGAAAAAAATTGCTCGAACATCTTGCGATATAATAAGAAAATAGAATTTGTTCTTGACACTTCGGCACGACTTGCCGAAAGATTTAAAATTTTGCTGGATACAGATCTGAAAAAAATTTTGTTGGAAACTCAAAAAGTAAAAAGTGATGACTATTGTAAAAAATTTGGATATTCCAGCGACCAGTTTGACTTTGATGGTTCAACAAAATTTATTATATTTTCAGATTTGTATCTAGTAAAATTTTAGAGCTTTTGGTAAAATTTTTATACGAGGATGTTCGATGCACGATGATTAAAAGATAAAAGACGGATACATCGTACTTTAATTTTAATTTTGAAAAATTGAACATACATTTTACGTGAGCGTACTTGTAAATTATTCTCTGTATTCTCGTGAGAAAATGTAGATTACCTGGTAATTTGATAATTTAGAGGAAGTGTTTCGTGAAAGCCCTTTTATGAGCGTCGACAGCGTAACAGGCCGATGATAAATTATGACAATAAGAGTGGGCGGACAGGACGAACGTTTTACATTCTCTCCTCAGACGGAACGAGATCCTACGGAATCAAAAGAGGGATCAGTCGAGCGTAGACGACGCAATCGCTTACTTCGATTCAATGGCCACTTACATCGACGAACTGCGTAAGCTGCAGCGGGAACTGCGTCACATGATAAGGTAGCGAATCTTCATAATGGAATTGTCTCTTTGTCTAAATCCCTCTTGACAAGATTCCTGAAACGGAAGACCCATCTGGATCTATCAGACATCGGATATTCGCTAATTGCTATCGTTATTAGGAAAATATCGATCTCTTGTTCCGCGGAATAGGATAATTTCCAAGAGAAACCTCTCTTCTTAAAAATTACTTAACGCGCGATTAATCATGATTTATTTCGAAGGCGAAGAATATCTAACAATTAGTCACACATGAATAAATTTACTTAATTGAGCTTTATAATATATTACAGTATGTTAAATCAATGTTCTAATAACAAATTTTCTTAATTTTTTATTTCTGTCGATCGTCAGTAAAATTTAGTAATTCCGCTAAGTCTGGTATTTCAATCAAAAACGATTTTGATTGAAAATAAAATCTCTAAATTTGAATTTTAATAGGTTGCGGTATGTCAAATCAGTCAAGGGGTTCCTAGTAATAAAGTAGAATTTTTCAACATTTTGTTTCTATCTCAATAAAATTTAGTAAATCTCTATCATATTTAAGCCCAGTTTTACAGCTCATGGTTAACTCTTAACCCAGGTTTAATTTATTTTTCATCTCTTTCTAATGCTAGAATTAGAAAGAGATGAGAAATAAGTTGAACTTTTGTTAAGTATATTATCTACAAAGAATACAAAGTGCGTTGACCATCGTGCGATGCTAATTTTGTCAGGGATTACGTCAATTCGACGTTACAAGACGCGAGCAACAAGGAAGTCGCGGGGATTGCTATCGTCGTTCTGGTCCTGGTGGTATCCCCTATCATCATCATACTGATGCGTAACGCCGTCGCCACCATTCAGGTTCGCGCTCGACGATTCAAAGCCGTCGATTTGATTTCTTTTCATGCTTATACATGTGACTCTTTCATACGTGGCTTGCAGTGGTTTGTATACAGGACATAACACGGACTTTAATTTTCATCCCAGGCTTTTTACCAGAATTTAGAATCTGATTTTTCTTTGATTAAACTAGCTATTTCAAGAGTACATATTTTAAAATATCTGAGCAATAATTTCCGAAATATCTAAGATAAAAAATAAATACAATTGTCCTTCTCAATCTACAGAGTTGGAAAATTTATGTTACATTTAACACATTTTACGTATCCCAAACGTCCACTCAAATTTTTATGTTAATTTAACACAAGATGAATCTGTTAGAAAGTAATACAAATATTATGTAAAAAATGAACACGAAAAATGTAACATATATTGACATAAATGTAAACAAACTATAGAAATATATTTTTTCAATAAAATTAACATTTATGATATGTTAAATTACGTATTTTATTCATTTATCTTAAAATTTATGTTTGAAAATATATTATTTTTATATTGTTTGTTTACTTACTGATAAATTATGTCTTTTTGACTAAGAAATATAGAATATTAATTTAACACAAAATATTCAAATAACATAATCATATTATATTAAATTAATACTTGGATATGTCAAAAAATTAACAGTAATTTAAAAAGGATTTGAGTGGACCGATTTTAACACAAATATAAAACACTTTTTGCTGTGTAAAGATAAATAAAAAGATTCAATAGTTCTTTTTATTACTATTCATCTAAATTGGGTTCTAATTAGCGACAACACGGTTCTTTTCGACCGTTTGTCAAAGTTAACTTTGCCTGGATGCTGAATCCATGAGAAAAGCCATGATAAATTTTCGCAACCGCGCGTTAAATTTGCATCTTGACGAATCCTATAACTCGATTCCGAACTCTCGAGGCCACGAGGTCGTCGACGAATAAACGTCGCGTCGCGTGACTGACGTCTCAATGGAAAACCAGTTGTTGAAGTCTAGGTCGCGATGAGAGAAGTTTCAGTCTTTGAACAAAAACGTTTTTATCGCTCGTATATAGCTTTTTCGTTCTATTTACAGAAAAAATTAATAAGCAATATTAAGATGTCAATCACCAATTGTTATTAATGGTTAGTTCTTCGCGAAAGACGCACATTTTCTATAAAGATCAAATCTTTTTTCGCAATATTAGAGTAATCCATTTCTTTTCATCTTAAAATATGTAATTAGTTTTATCTTTAAAGCTCTGATTATTTTTACACTTTAATTATTTTTCTCACATTTGAAAAAAATTTTTTTATATGTATTATTATCTTAAAGATTATCTTTGCTTTTGTAACACTACTATAAATCTTAAACTGTTTATTATAACACGTTTGATTTACTAATTACAGATGTACGCCGCGAATTTGGCTCAGAAGGCACGTGAGCTCAAACGCGAAAAGAGGAAGAGCGACACATTGCTCTTCCAAATGCTTCCACCCAGCGTTGCCCAACAACTCAAGCAAACTCAGCAGGTCAATCCAAATTAATATAGAATTTCAATTTTCTCGAAGATATCATAATCTTCGAACAAATAAATTTTTGAAATCGAAAATTTTTTAATCCTCAAACTCAGCGGTATCATTAAATGCTCTTTCAATTTAAACTTTTGTCCCGAGTGGCGCTTTTTTTAAATGATTGATCGTGAGAAATAATAAATTTTTTTGTTACCTGTAATCCATTCGTCCGCCTCGATCGGTGGATTCATAAATTTTTTCGTCCATCAGGTACCGGCGGAGTATTACGAAGCGGTGACCGTCTACTTCAGCGACATAGTCGGTTTCACGGAGATCGCCGCGGAGAACACGCCCCTCGAGGTGCGTCCTCGTCCATTTCTATTCCAATGGGAAATTACTGATTGATCCCGAGTTTCCAAATTACGCGAAAGTTCCATCGTACAATGCTCCTGCCGCGGTGATGAAATTGCGTGCATACCACAAATTCCCGCTGGACACGCAAGGATTATCCGAATCGAACGCATGGCAATTGATCGTTTATCATCCTATGTATCACTCTCATCTCATCGTTTTCATTATATATATGTATCACTTTCATTTTATATATCATTACTTTCATTTTTGTCTGATTGCTTGTATTATTTCTTTAATTTTATCTGCGATTGAATCTAGTCAAATTTAGGGTGCAATTCATAGTCAGTTCTTATATTTAAGATCGTCCTAGGATGTCATAGGCCAATCATAGAGCCGTATTATCATCTTAAGATATTACTTGAGACAGTCTTGTGAAATAAGAATGGACTGTGAATATCGATCTTAGTTTCCCATTTTCATAGGAAATCGGTAGAAGACAGTGATGAGTATCCGCGTTTCTTTCAGGTGGTGACGTTCCTCAATTCGATCTACAAGCTGTTCGATGCACGCATCGAGTGCTACGATGTCTACAAGGTAGAGACCATCGGAGACTCCTATATGGTCGCTTCTGGTCTGCCCGTTAGAAATGGTAAAAGTACGAAACATCCCCCAGCTCCGCATGTTGTCTTGAAGCATGCGATGTCGAAACAGTGATGGGCACTTCCTTTTCCCGGATTCTTCGTGCACACAAATTCCTTAGTTTCTGAATGAATAAAACATAAATATTTTCTTCCTAGTCAGCCAAATCTGTTGAAAATAAATTTTGTCAAATGCTTGCTACGAATTTTATCGACAAAAAGACACCAAATTTGATACAAATTCTATTATATTTAATGATAACAGCAAGTTGGTGACAGACATACAACAAAATTTGCTAAGAACAAATTGTCGACAAAAACTGTACAAGCTTGCTAACACCTAGCAGCAAATTGACGGTACGATCAGACTTTTGCTTGATTTTTGCCGACAATTTCCTGATAATTATATCAGTAAGCTTTCGGCAAAACATCAAACTTCCCCTACAGCAATAATGCTGCAACATTGCAGCAATATTGCAGCATTATTGTAACGATATCCCTGCACGTTCTGTGCTGTATGAGTTAATATGCAGACATTGATGACAATTTGTTAAAATTTTTGATCAAATTTGCAACAATTTGTAGGCTAATTGCTAACATCTTACTAATTGTAAGTTTCTTGCATTCAACGTTTCAGTGTTTACTGTTCTTTCGGATTTCGTTCCTCACTTAATACATCTCTTCACTCGCGATTTCGTGTCTTTCTCAGGTGATAAGCATGTGTCTGAAATCGCCACAATGGCGTTAGACTTGCTGGCGGCTTCGTCCGTATTCCAGGTGCCCAAACGTCCCGGCGAACGACTGCAAATAAGAAGCGGAGCCCATACTGGACCCGTTGTGGCCGGTATCGTCGGCAGCAAGATGCCCCGTTACTGTCTCTTTGGCGACACCGTAAACACCGCAAGTCGCATGGAATCGACTGGCGAAGGTATAAATTAACTATCAATAGAAAAATAATTCTTCGCATTTTTCATTTTCTTCACATCGATTTCAGCGTATCTTCCACTTAACGTATTTATTCCTTCCATATTTCAATATATCGATTAATTTTGTTTACTGTTTCATTGAAGCTCTGCGAATCCACATCAGTTTAGAGATGAAAAAAGCTCTTGACGCGGTAGGCGGTTTTAAGATCGAACACCGTGGCCTTGTCGACGTCAAGGTATATTTTAATTCTTTATTCGGAATAAAGGAGGATATATAAGATCACACATACACACACACACACACACACACACACACACACACACACACACACACACCGCAGTTATTTGTGCGTAAATTATTGTGCATATTTACAATAATCAATATATGCATTAGTCAATAAAATGCATCATGACGACAATCATATATACGTTTTGATTAATGTATATATCAATTATTGTAAATGCGCATAATAATTTACGCATAAATATTCTTTTACAAAAATCTAATACTGAAAGATAGTAACAGTACTGTTAATACTCCAAATATAAATATCAATTACTGTCTTTCAGTAATAAATTGACCAGTAATTACATTTCTGTAAGGGTAACAGCGTTGGTTTTTATAGATTTCCTGTAGAGTTTTGAATTTTATTCTGAAACCTTAACTTCTTTAATTTTTAATTCTTTATGTAAATCAATTATTATAACATATTAACTTTTCTTCCATCGAATCCTTTTCTCATTAAGAATACCAAGATTTTTCAATTCATTTTTCCTTCATCGTTAATTTTTGGATAATCTCTTTTGGCACGTGTTTCATTTTGATTGCTCTTTCCTCAGGGCAAGGGCCTCATGGACACGTACTGGTTGGAGTGCAAAGACGGTGGTATCGCACGCGCCGCCGAGCTCGACCTACCGTCATTCTTCGAGGACGTACGACCGGTCTTCATGCGGCGCCTGCGTGAGGAAGGTACCCTCTGATGCGAGCCATACTCCCGCCGGGACCTTTGGTACCTGAACCGACGCCCGAATCCATGTATCGTCCGGCTGTCCCAGCCAAATCTGATCGATCATCTGAAGCGACCGGGCCAGGGTCGCAAAAACCGGCTGTCTCATCCGAATCTGCATATCACCCCTGTCAAGATACCACCGCAGTCACAATCGAGTATCGAATCCCAGGACTCGGGCACCTACGAATGCACCCGTTCAACCACTCCCTGTCCACCGAGTTACTCGCCCGCGAGTCAACGCAGTCGTTACTCGCAGCCGAACCTACCGACCCTACTGATCTCGTACGACCGGCGATCGGGCGGTTCACCAGACCGTCGCATCCGCATGTCACAGCCGATCCTCAACTCCAGCCTGAGCGGCATCAATTCGTTCAATTTCAGCATGCACCGCGGCAGCGGTGGAGGCCGTCTATCCTACACAAGTCTACGTGCCACTTCAGGCGACAATAGTATCAACGAGGAAGAGAGGCTGTCGACACCAAACGTGCATGCCCTGGGTGGCAGCGGAAGCCCCCGTGGTAGTCTGACGATGGAGCGGAGCTCGTCGCGACTTTCGCAACCGGACATCCGTCGATTTGCCTTGCGACATGATAAGCGCGAGCGATTGTCGCAGCCCACTCTTGTCACTGGCGACTACTATCCTGGTCGGACGCAGCAGCGACTGTCCCAACCGTGTCTCAGCAGCGGTATCGGAATGCATTCATCCTCACCGCCACCTTATCCTCTTAAACATAAGAGATTCGGGCCTGCCATCTTGCAGGTAAGTCAGCGCGATCGTCTCTCGCAGCTGGACATCGGAGCTAAGTATCGAAATATTAAAGACCTGGGCGGCAATGCCGCGCAGGTGAAGTTCAATCGCGATCGGTTCTCGATACCGGAGTTGGAGACGCAAAACGACTTGCGACTGATGGCCGGCACGCCCAAGCAACGCTTCAGCCTGGACAGTCAGCTGACGAAGCAACGTTACAGTTTAGACAGTCAAGACAGCTGTAAATCGCGACTGCTACCAATCGCCAGTTCACCGATTTTCGAGCATCAGCAAATGAAGACCGAGGAGCTCATGGGGTTGACGTCTGAAAGGCTGAAGAGTCCTACCTGCGAAGGTCTGCAGAGCGTGATTGTCGCGAGCACGTCGCCGATCTTTCCACCAGGTGAGAGACGATTCCTCGCGCCGGATTTTCCATTCACAAGCAGAAAACCATCGAAGTCACCGTCGCCACCTAAATCAGAAATCATTTCATTCGGCAAGACCGGACGCGGTGGTAAACCACCACCGATTCCGATGCGGGAGAGGATGTCGGTGCCGGAGATCAGAAACTCAAGCTTACGTCGGCTGCTGGATCCACCTGTCCGGCAACGGCACAGTATCGCCGGCAACTTGAGGCAATCGCTGTTGTCGCCGGTGAAGTTGCCAGAGTTCAGCACCAGCAGCAGGAAATCGCCGCGATACTCGATCGACGACGCGCTCGAGAAGTTGAAGAGAATCGAGAAGGAAGAGAATAGACGGAACCAGGAGACGAGCGAGAGCAAGGAGCAGGAAGACAAGGAACAGGATCAGCAACAGCAGCAACAACAGGAAAAGGAGCCGAAGCACATCCAGCGGCATTATTCGTATACGTACGAGACGCCCGGCAGCGACGAGAGCGGCAGCGTCTCGACGCTCGGCAAGCTGAGCGTGGGCGGCACGCCGAAGCGCAAGTTCCTGGAAAGCAATTTCGACGAGAACGAGCAAGTGATCACGACGGTGATCGAGACGGAGGTACCGATGATCTTGCCGAGCACACCCGGCAAGTACGCGAAGAAAGCGCAGGCATACTCGAGTGAGACGCCGAAATGGATCCGGAAATATCTCGAGAACGAGAATTCTCCGAAGGTGGGCAGAAAGCCCTCCGCTACCGGCAATCAGCAGATCGTCAGGTCATCGAATCGCAGGAGCAGCCGCAGAAAGAGCTCGCTGGAGTCGATCGAGACGATGGCGAAGAAGCCAGAGGAGAAGATTCGCTCCAAGTCCGCCAGCTGCGAGGAGAGGACTAAGGACATTACGGAGCAGAAGAGCGTGAGAGAGACGTACGTGAGGATCGTGCCATCCAACAACGCCCAACAGGAGAATAGGTACGAGGTTGGCGTGGAAACTACCGCGACCTCGTGGAAGAAAACCGATGGCAGGGGTCTCTACGGTGACGACACTGATACGGACGATTCCACATCGATCTAAACGAAGGGACGTGATGTCACATGTCACGAGATGAATCTGGTTCATAAGATCGCTTTGATTGCTGTTGCTAAGCTTGACGATTTAGATCTTGAAGAAACGAAGAGAATTCAATTATTTTGGTAAACTAATATCGGAAAAAGCGGAAAATATATTACAAACATAGACATTTTACTACTTAAAAAAATTTTAATGGTAGTTCATGTCATTGTAAAAATTTACATTAATAATGAAAATGATCGGAGCGATTAAACTGATTCAGCCTTTAAAATTTTAAACGGATGTTTCCGGTCACTACAAGATTAATAATATATTGGCCATTATCGTTTTCACAAATACATCAGTTAGCACGACTAATTAAATATCGTCATTTAATATCAATTTGTTTGAATAATTAATTATTCAACAAATTCTCAACAAAAATTCAAACAAAAAATTTTAGAAGAAAAATCGTCCATTATTTTACGGACTCTTAAATTTTCGGTTTGAAAATTTCCATATGAATTTCCATTTAAATGAGGATGCGAAATCTTAATGAGAAATCTTGAATCGAAATATTGTCGCTATGTAAAATTTTTGTACGAGAATTATGCAGTTTAAATTTACACTGCTATGTTAGACACTGAAGAGAGACTATACACTGCATGCATCTCAAATCAGTGAAACGAGAGTAGTATAAGTCAGACCGTACATCATGATCAAGACAGATACGAGGAAGATCGATTCAAAGAAAACATAAAAGATGATCTCGAACAAAGATATTTTGTACTTAAATAAGCTGCACTCGACGTCTCGTCCGACGGGATCGGAACCAGAAGTAAAAATCCGAATGCAGAACACCTATTTTTGCACGAACAGAGAGGACCACGATATACGCGACACTCCGCATGCGTTCAGCCTAAATGATACTCAGATCTATGCTTCACGACTTTCTCGATTCCGAAATAAATTTTGCTTTGTATATATCTCGATTGTTCAAGAGGGAAGCCAGGAAGGATATATATAGGGCGATCGAAAAGACTCTCTCTCTCTCTCGATGCCGAAAAATTTTCTTCTCATTCCTCGTCAAAGTTATAATAGATCTTGGGTTTTCGATCCACGTCCGTTCCAATCGAATTTCCAAACAATCGCGTGAGACCGTTCGATCGTTCTGCACAAAATGTGTATTTTGTGCACTATTTTTATCAAGCTTGTAGGGACTAAGTGTAAAGACAGTTACCTTGTACATACATCAATGGGGAGTTATAATATACTGCTGGATGTCGACTGTTGCATCGTTACAGTTGAATCTGTGAAATCATTTGATGTTCTTCGACGTACTTTTCATTTCTTATCGGAGATATTCTTCGCTTGCAAAAACCGTGCCGAATCTCCGGGATTACGTCGTACTGTTAATCGTGAAATCAATTTTTTAGGATAATATGCAACGCGCGTGAGCGAATGTTTTGATGATACTAGTCATTAATACGATTTTACGATCAATCGGATATATGTATAGGGTGCCTTTGATAAAATCATCTCTGCAAAGATTTAATTAATAATTAATAGAAGAATATTCTTCTGATATTTATAATTTTTTATCCGAGTAATTATGATGTTTTATTGTTTCTAAATTAATAAATGTTAATTGGCGATTTATAAAGCTCTAACTTCTCTAAATGATTTCATTAATATCATTAACGTTTCTTTTTTCGTTAATCCTGTTTGTCGCACATCATTTACAAATTAGCCAGAAAATTTTTTATAGAAAAAATTATTTTATGTTAAGTCTTGAGTTTTCTTATGTATTTATATAATAGTACTCATTAACCGGCATTCATAGTCCGTTCTTATTTCAAGAACATCTTAAGTAATGTCTCAAAATGCTAATACGGCTATTTGATTGGTTCATAACATCTTAAGATTATACATACTAAGGTCGGTATTCATAGTTAGATCTTATATTCAACATCGTCTTAAGTACAGTTTTAAGAAGTCACGAACCAATAAGAGGGTCGTATTAGCGTCTTAAGACATTACTTAAGATAGTCTTCAAATAAGAACGGACTATGAATACCGCCCTAAGACAATCTTAAATATAGAATCAACTATGAATACTGACCATAATCTATTGTAATTTTAACTTTTTTTTATTATTTGATATTATTTTTCCTAATTTCTTGCCAATGTCTTTCTCTCTGTTTTAAGAAAAATATTAGAAATAAATTATACTTAAGCATCCTGTATGTATACATGCGTAATCTTTCCGCAAATATTTCGAACGCGAATGTATATGTGAACGCGCGCGCGCGCGCGCGTTGAGTAGTTATTTCTTTTAGCAGTATGTCATTTTACTCCTATATACTATATGTATGGCATTTAACACGAGTAAAGATGTCAAATATTAGTCGAAATATGCATAGAGTAATACATTATACCTTGTAAAAAACGTGCCCTCTGTGTACATCCGATTATATATAGATAGAAATATATACTCCATTGTTATAGCCCGAAAGAATTCTTCAAATCCTTCATATCATTCATCTCTTTACATTGCTATAGCTTCGTATATCATCAAAATTCTTCATATGTCATATAATTTTCCTACAGCTCAGTTTCTTTGACTTTATTAAAATCAAAAAATCCTCGCGTTCTTAATAATTTTCTGAAAATTATCATGCTTTATTATAAAAGAATATTCCAAAGAAAAACACAATGACATCATCAAAATTCCTTTTTGTAGTGAAATTATTACAAGACAAATTCCACAAAAAGTCGTAGAATTCGGTACTTATTCATGTACGATCCCAAATAGCATAAACTATTCTATAAAATATTCTTATAAAATACAATGTTCAGAATATTTTAATCGAACATTCTACATAGAATATTTATTTAATTAAATATACATAGAATATTTATTTAGTTAAATTCATATTCATAATAAAAAGAACATTCATAGAATGTTCCTCTGGGTTGCATTTCAAAATTTTACTTTGAGTAAAAGAGTTCTAAGTATCTTTATATATGTCTGGGCTTGACCTTGTCCAGCAAAGTTAAAACTGGTACTTGATAGTACGGTAATATATTAGGTATTATAATATATCAGGCACTATATTGTATAGAGTATTTACTTTACAATACAGAGCTTTACTGTACAATACAGTATCTCGTATATTATCACGCTTAGCAGATCCTTAGTTGAATCTCGAGAAAAAACATTTCCAGGAAACCATTAGATAAGTATTACACTTAAAATATATATAGCAGCAAAAAATCTGAATGCTTTATAAATATTGTTGTAATTTGCAGGTATTCTCGGCCTAATGCAAAAGGAAAAGCTGGTCGATACTACAAATGAAAAGATTTGCGCTAGATTTAAGTTAGCCGCTACAGAGAGACAGTGGCGTGTGTTCTTTCCTACCTTTCGCTCTTACAATTCAGCGGAAAAAGAGTAAGATAGTTTATGTTTAATATAACATAATTTGTCAAAAGGAAATAATCCTCTTTTATTTTTCTATACACGATGTCTCATCAAAAGTTTACCACTATTGAAGGAAAAAATTCATTATATACCAGTAGTAGAACTAGTTCGTGAGACATGAGTCCCACCCACTCTCGGGTATGGGATCTCGTGGAATCTCATCATCACATTGACAATCTACAGCATGTGGTCAATGTGATCGCGAGATCCCATGCCTGAGAGTGGAGTTACTCACGTCCTACGAATTGACTGTATACCAGTACTAATGGTCTTGCAAGGTATAATCAAGTAAATAAAGAAAATGAATGCGAAGGGAATTCGTATAAAATTGAAAGCGAAGATATACGAACTTGTGGAGGCTAAAGATAACGAAATGACAGATAACGAAATGATAAACAGTTAATGCCAACATCATCTACTAATCTCTTGTTCCTCACCGAGAAACAAATATTCATCGAAGCAGACGTAAGAGTACGAGTAATGAGGAAGATAGTTCCAATAACTCTGAAGAAGATGCAGCCAATGACTTCGTTCAGCAGAGAAAACTAGTCAGTTAGCGCTTAGTGATTCTTTAATACGATTGGTTCTTGCCTTTAGTTCTTTAATGAATTCTAAGTGCAGGAACCAATCATATTAAAAAAAAATCACTAAGCGCTGATTAATTTTCTCTGCTGAACGCAAGTAGACTCAACAGTTGAATGAGCACTTGCTGTTATTGATGTATTCTTTTAGACTATTCAATCAGAATATTAAATCTAAAAGAATACATCAATAATAATTAGCACTCCCTCAACTGTTGTCTGCTGAACGCAATGTACCCGTTGTAGAATGTGATTTTAAAATCGATCTCGTTAATGTTTTTATACATTGTTTGTGTGTAATTAAAAAAATATACATAACATAATATTACGTTAAATAGCACAATAGAGATAATTTAGATCATTAAATGTCTCAATAAACGTTCGTGCAATAACTGTATATATGTGTATATAAAAAGTGCACATTGATATGACAAAGAAAACTTATGTGTGCGTGTATCATATAAAAAATTTATTATATACATTAAACAAATAATGGCCGTGTTACGATATATACTGCCAATACTGAAAATCTATGGTATATACATAATGTAAACTATAGATTTTTGAAAATCTATACCCAATAAACGAGAATAGATTGAAATAGATTCAGATTTTCAGAAATATGGATTCAAAAATGTTAAAATGAATGCTTTTCAATCTTGAATGTCTTTTTATTTATTTATAGGAATTTCATGGAGCATATCTTTATGTCTTTCAATCTAAAAATAATATTAGCTTTTTCTGTGCATTGTAAATACTGTTCAATTCAAAATTTTGAATAGGAAATGCAGTTTTTCAATCCAATTGCATCCAATTGAATCTAATTGAATCCAATTAAATAAAAAAAAAAAGGATTCGCTATTTAAAATACGCATTCGGATAGAAAAAATTTCAATCCATTTTAATCCATTCTCGTTTACTGAATAGTTAATGTTACAAATAATCCAACAAGCAGCGTAATATAAAGGGAACGGCTCAGTATCAGGCTGCTTCTTGCCCCGATGAAGTGGACTGCAAGGTTCACGAAACGTTGGCATTCCAAGAATGGATCTGGACACGGAGAAAACCCGCGAAACGCATGAATTTCATGTACGAAGTAAGTGAAAGCCTCAAGAATATTACAAATAATTATAGATTTTCAATACTGGAAGAGTAAATATCGACACGGCTAATATAATCTACAATTTATTGTAAGATTGCATCAATGTTACTTTGATTTTGAGCGAGGCTTAAAACTCTATCTCTCCCTTTCTCACGACATTAAAAAAAGAAAGTCAAAGTAATGTTGGTGCAAGGCCTAAATAAATTACTTCTCAGAAAACATTATAACATCATCTCTAATGACGTGTAAAGGAGGTCGCAAATGTCTTTTATAAGACATCTAAAAGACACCGCAAACGTCCAATAAAACATCTAAAAGATGTGAATCATGATTTAAGACGTCTAAATACAAGGCGTCTAAAAGACTCCCTAAAGATCATAAAAAGGGTCATAAGATGTCTTAAAGACGTCTTTCTGATTATTTTAAGATGTCTTAAAATATGACTTTAAGGCTCCTAAGTAGTCACCACAGCCATATTGAAATCATGACATCAGAAATGACACGTTAATTTTTATCACATGTCATTTGTAAATAAAAACAATTTGGATTCGTAAAAAGTGATGAAATGCTTTTATTCAATGTGTGACCTATTTTCACGTGCTTTTTATCAATTTTTACAATTATTTACTATCGGGGGAATAAGCACAATTTTCCTCCATTTTTAAATATTTCAAAGCTCGTTCAAAATCTCGTCATTTTATTTTATCCAAATTGTCTTCATTTACAAATGGCACACAACAAAAATTAACGTGTCATTTCTCGCTTTTGACGTCACAATTTCAATATGACTATGATAACTAGTCAGGAGACTATTTAAGTAATCTTAAAGTATGATTTTCGTTTTTAAGATGTCTTAATGTTGGGAACCCCTCCCCCCCTTATCATGTGCAAGATTAGGCAGACATATATGAAAATACGTAGAATATAGAACATTTTATAAAATATTTTATGTATGTTCATAGAACAGATGTATCATCAGAATATACTATGAATATACTATTAATATTTGCAGTGTTTTTAATACATCTACAGAATGTACAAATATTCTTAATAAATATTTATAGAATGTTCGTATGCTATCTGGGGTTGACTGTAACTTGACTGTAAATGCAGCCTCTCGAAATCACGATCGCAATTGCAAGTGAGTAATTGGCATAAAAGTTTTCCTAGCTAGACATAATGCACCATCAGATAACATATTTATTGTGAAGACGGTGCTCTTTGAGACATGGCATTGAGCAGAAACGATTGGCGTTATACTCGAAAGGCACCTTATCAGTCATATCGATGGCGCATTGGAAGCATCGCGACACCACAGTGTATCCTTCAGTCAACATCCGATTCTGTACGATCAAAGCTTTCTACAAGATGAAGAGAAAGAGACAAATCAGATAAAACGCCTGATGAAAGAACAAAATTTAAACTATTAACAAAATACACTTTCAATACTTTATATAATAAAGTGCTTAACCTTTTCTTTGTCGCTGAGATTAAGAAACTTCTGCTTCTCGTTTTCCTCCTGTTTCTTCAATTCGAATTCCTTCCTCTTAACTTTCTCCTTAAAGCGTTTCAACTTCCGCTGCTGTCTTTTCTTTTCCGTTTCTGCTTGTTGTATCTCATCAGAGAGTGGCCCAGGTATTTGAGACTGTTAAACATCAAAATCCATATGTAAAAATTTATAAAAACTATTTTTTAAGTAGAGATATATTAATATAACGTTCTGTTGTGAACAATACTTTTTGATAATTGAACTTGTCCGGATTAGCTTCCATAAATCTTCTAAACGTATTTCTAGTTTTCTTATCGTTTGCAGCAGCATACGGTGTCTGCAGTTTTTTATTCTTATTGCAAGGATCAGATCCGATTTCTAGCAGCAACCTATCAACAAAAATCAAATTACACAACAAAAGATTTCATTAAAAATATAAAATTTATTCAATAATAATGACGACGCACCATACTTGCTCGCAATGTCCACCGAGTGCCGCCAAATGTAGCATTGTATTGCCATCCTCGTTGGTATCGTTAACCAATTTCGCCACGTCATCGGTGCTCACGAGAGTATTGTTGGACATGACGCAACTGTCTGTAACATCTTTCCTGTTTTGCTCCTCTTCGCACTCCTTAATTTTGGCTAACAAGTTATCAATAACCGATGATAACAGATCGTTATCGCCCCGCTTACAGGCAGTCCATAATTTGATCTTAGCATCCGACAACACTTCATTGTTCATCTGAGCTAAAAATAATGTAATATAATACATTAAAATGATGAAATATGTATTAATACATTTTTCACTTTCTCTTAATTTTAACATAAAAATCTTCTTTATATTATTTGATTTAAACTGTAAACATTTTCTCAAGTTGTTGAAAAAAGATTATAATTTTAATATACAGAAAAACTTTGTTTATCTGCACTCCACTTATATGAACAAATTCGTGCTCAGTTCCAAATATATTCATAGTTGAACTCTTATTATCCGAACTACAATGTGTAGTTCGGATAATAAAAGTCCGACGTGTTCAGGCTCAGTTATCTGAATGTCAGTTTCAAAATTATCGAAACTAATAATAAGTAGGTACTATAGTGGAGAGAGCTAGCGAGTCTCTATTATCTGAAACATTCGGAACTATCTTGTCTTCCAGCATATGCTCTGATAAACAGTTTTGTATCTATTAAAAAAAGTAGACTTACTGTCCTTCTTGACTTTCTTTTTCTGTCGATGAGCTTTCTTGTTTTTCATGTACCTCGGCACAGTATCTTGAAACGCTTGTAAATTCTCCCTAAATGACACCTCAAAATTTTCTTCAGTTAAAGGAAAGTCCATTGGAAAATTTGGATCCATTTCGGACTCAGAGGACGACTGAGCTAATTTAACAATTATATCTGTAAAATAGTAAGCCTTTTTTTTTAATCCAACATACAAATATATATAGAAATAATATAAACATAATTTTATGCAAATATTATTTTTAATAATAATTACAATATGTCTGGTGGAGGATCCTAATAAAAAAAGTGGAGAATCCTAATTACTCATACTTCACATTAATGATATGAACCTGGCAGTGGCCGATTCGGACTCTTCCTCGGCTTCGCCCTATCTATGTGCGGACGAGAATTCCGGTGTTGCTTCTCTGGAGTAGATTGCGCAGGTGTCTTAACTTTATCGTTATCCTGCGGACTACTGTTATTACCGGCATTAGAATTATACTCCGTAGCAACTTCTCCTTCAGGTATCTCGCTCATGATCTCCGGTTTCGAGATCTTCTTCCGTACGGGCTGTCGCGGAGAGTTGGGGAAACAGTCAGTGAAATCCGCCGCAGAGCCTAAGATGACATTACAAAAATGAATTATTCGATACAAATCGAATATAAATGAAATTTAGATTGTGAGCAACTATTTTATTATTATTTACCATAAATTTCCATGGTGCTCAAA
This sequence comes from Mycetomoellerius zeteki, assembly GCF_001594055.1. Lineage (NCBI taxonomy): Eukaryota > Metazoa > Arthropoda > Insecta > Hymenoptera > Formicidae > Mycetomoellerius > Mycetomoellerius zeteki. The sequence goes on from NW_017257753.1 coordinate 3,244,199, forward strand.
ATATCGTATACCCTCTTGACTTCTCTAAATGTAGCTCTTCGAGTAGGGAATGGCAGTGGTCTTATTCTAAAATTGTTCTTATCTAAGGGTGGATTCTTGCCACCGAAGAGCACCATACGATTGTGTGGACCGACCGCTCGGTACAAAATAGCTGCTGAATTGTTGATGTGCATCGACCATGACTCCAATATCTCTTGCACATGCTAGAAGAATCGTTACGTCAGCTTGCAACTTGTCAGTTTAATTAGCTATTAAATAACTCATTAATCTCTAGCGAGATGTGTAAACAGTATGCACCTGAATAAGCGAAGCTTCGTTATATCTTCGCAAACTGGCACCAGCGCTTTTCGCGTGATTCCCATTTATACGAGAATTTTGAGCGAAGCCTTGCTTTGCTCGCACAGTATAAGAATGGAAGGTTTTATGCACGATAGGCTCACCATCTGCGATACACCAAACCGAGTGGATATAATAATTATGCATATCAGAAAACTATTCTTAAGAATAATGTGTACCCTGAAATACTGCCGCGGCAAAGTGTCCACCACCGACCATGATGACCGTCCATTTGGACTTTCTGCCGCTGTCCAGTGCCTGAGCGATCATCTCGGTGTCTTTTTCGGGAATGTCCTAAAACGTAATTGCATATCTCCCGATCTGGCAAGTACAGAGCACGCCAAGCGACTCTAACAAAGTAATCAATTTTCAAAATGATACTTCGTGTATAAGCATATATCTTCCAAGAGCATACGTAACAGTAGACTTGTTCTTTTTAGCTAAACTTCTTGCAGCATTTATCTTTTCTTTTTTTCTCTTTACATTGGAGAGAAAAGGAGGAAAGATAAACGGTGCAACAAGTTCAGCTGAAAGGAATAGACTAATGAATAATGCATAAGTTTGCACCTCTTTAATTGACGACAATTCTGCTAACGATAACAAACACACCTTCTTATGATGCAGCAAACACCGGTAGATACTAAATATATTGCCATCATCGTTCTCGAAAAACACCTTGGTATGACGACTTGCGACAACCTGCAGCTTCCGCTCCTTGGACATTTCCTCGTTGTACTCCGTGTCCGAAATGTCTGACTCGATTACCTTCCCGCGTCTTTCTGACATCTTTCTGGACCTGCCAAGTCCAGTCTTACTTGATGACTCGTTCTTGATTTGCTCATTAGACGAAGTCCCAGTCTCCGAAGTACCAGCATCGTCATCGTTCTCGGACTCTACCTCGCTACCAGACAGGCTAGACATGTCGCCTATAAAATTCCCACATGCCTAACTGTTTTTGCACCATTTTAAAGCTCGCCGTGTACTTCATCTCAGACTGTACCTTCGCCGGCCAATTTATTGAAATTGTCCTCACTAATCGACTTCAAACCATTCAGATGTTGCTTCAGATTGTAACGATGCCAATCCAGTTTGTAGTGGAGTCTCTGTTGCACCTTGTCCTCAAATTCAGTATTACAGTAGGAACAACACAAAGAATCGGATACCACCAGCTCGCATATTATCTGCTCGCTGTCAGGTACTGCAAAGCAGAGATGAACTCCACATATGAAATCTTGCTAAACTGTTGGCTATTTCCTATTTTTCTCATGTATATTGAAAAATTAAAAACGACCTTGCTAATTTTTGAGAATAATCTCATCAAAAAATAATATTCAATTTCCTTCAATTCATACAATTAAGTTTTATCTCTGTAACAGCCCATGTCATTAATTTCCTGATTAATATCATATCCAATTGATTATATTAAAGACATGAACTCAAAGTTTTCACTGGTAATCTTTATAAGACTCTACATACATTGATATTACATATTTTTAATACAACTGTGAATTCTGGGAAATAGAATATTAATGTGAAAAGCAATCCTCATTATACCAATCTTATTATAGCAACATGTTAAATAATATTACATCAAATATTCTCAAAATACGTGTTCTCATAATTTTAAATTAAACAATCGAGACATAAACATCTTAAGCTACAAGCACGTTATTTCCTTCACTCTGCGTCCAAAGCCTTTGAACCGATAAGTATAATTGTTTCAAGCATCTAAAAACATATGGCATCAGATTATATGACCTTTTTGTTATTATCTCCCAAAAAAGAGAGATAACAAAAAGGTCATTTAATCTGATGTTTTAAATAAGTGCAAATATTTACATAAATTTTTTCTTATTGACAATTGACAATATAAAAACAGGTGCATATAACATATAATACAGTACACAATAAACACATTTTATTTATTTAACTATTATTAAATGATATCTACTCTCAGCGTAATTGTTTCAAGAGAAAAACAGTTACGCTTCTCTAGAATATGAACTTTCTGTGTCCTTCATGCCTTGTCAAATGTCACATATGTGAATTGTGAGCTATCCTTTCGAGCTACACCTGAGTTCTGCTCCCAATTCGGACGTTCGTCTCTCGTCTCGCTCTAAAGGTGGAGCTCTATTTTGATCTCAGCGGAAAATAAATAAACATACGTGTGTTTCTCGGATTCCTGCGTCTCGTTAAACATTCACAAAAACCAGGTTCACAGTTCTGAGCTCACCGTAAGACGACGGTGACTGCATGCACCGTGCAACCTTGATTCCCTTGGTGATCCGACTGAAGTCATCCTGATCGTGGATCTTATAGAGTTGATTTGCCGTTTTCGCGGCCTCAGTCATGACTTCACCAGACGAATGCGTTTCATTCGCCATCGTGAGAAAGGATCGAAGGAGAACGGCGGAAAATTGACGGCAGAAAATCGGTGGTTGGGACAAGAATTCGCTGAAATTCGCGAACAATACAGTATACACAATGCGTATACTGACCGTTTCGTCGCTTTACGACTTGCGCATGCTTGCGCAAGCCCCTCGCGATTGCGTCATCGTCGCGTCATGCGCCAACATGTCGCCATCGGGCGGGACATTTGAACGAGATAAGAAACATACACGAAGTGCGAATGTATATTCAATGTTTATTAAATAGTATTTCGTTCTCGCGAACGCGGAAGAACATGCCACGTGTACAATGATAATATTAATAAGGCGCAGCTTACACACTATAAATATTCCTTCTTTTTTTATTTTAAATCCTGTTTTAATCATTTAAAAAATAAAATATTCTTTTAGCGTATTTCGGTTATTTCTGCGATAACCGGAGAGAACGAGATGTTTTATCGCATGATAAACCTCTGGGAATTATCTTATTCTAGTTCGCATGTTTCTCTAAAATGTAACTTCTGTATAATAAATAATAAATCTATCACTTTTTGCGCACCCTATGTTTGTAAAGTATTTTGTAATTTTTATAAATGTTTATAATTAAAAGTCATTATTTCAAGTTTAATATTTGCAAAATTGGAATTGTAATAGACTTTTCATTTAAGTCTAATATTTGTTGAAATAATTCAAGTATAAATATAGGCGAATGATTTTCAGATGTTTTTCTTCTTATATTCTTAGCTGCCAATGAGAGACTTCAATCATTTTCATAACATTTAGAATGACGCGTTGAATATGAAATATAATATCACTCATAGCCTCACGTTTCTGCTATTTATATACATTCTTATATAAGCAAAAAATATATATATATTCTACGTACATAAATTAACTGTTCCTTACAATACTTACTCTAGCGTACCAATAAATATGCCCTTTCAGATTATCAATCAGTCTTAAACAGTAGCAATAGATAACTATGACTGTGTTTCAAAATCAACTACCAGTACTGAAAAACTATAGTGCATGTAACAAACTACAGATCAGTACTGGCAGAATTTTGGAAGAATTTTTACATATCCTGTAAAATTTGGAGAAGAAGGCATGGAACAATCTGTTTTGTACTTTAACGTTTTTGGTTGTTACATACCGCGCAACCAAAGTACTTGGTTTCAATAACTTTCTGCACTTTGTGCCATTAATAACGCTTATTAATATACATGGAAGCAGAATAAATTCTTTATGTGCTAATAGTGGGTTTCGTTCGAAGTTTTTCACATTTTAGAAAAATGTATTCCTGTGCATTTTCGCGAACCTTTAGTTTTCGCTTTTAATTTTTGCTCAAAGCTACTTACGACATCGTTGCATAATATAGCAATATGTTAATAGAAAAAGAGCTACAAAATACTAAGACTTTGTCATTAGTAGGCCTTTTTCACATATAAAAGTAGTTTACCACTCATAAATAAACGTAGTGCTACCGACGATACAAATTAGTGAATTAAATAAATAATACTATATAAATAGACAAAAAGAGAAAAATAGAACCATCTTTTCAAAATCGACAATGTTTCCCCTGCTTTAAAGACACATGTAGATGAAAAATAATATCCCATTTATCGCACCAACTAAATAATTTATCTGTATCCTTGAATCGCCACGTATCCTGAAATAAACAAGATCAATAGATGTAAATTGCGTTACATTTTTCAAGCAACATAAGTATAAAATTTATCTACTTGTTCTCATAAATTAATGAGCAATAGAAGATATATATATTTTTGTTTTTATATTTAGATTTTCATACATCTTTATTAATTATACATTGTACAATAAAAAATGCGTATTTAAAATTTATAAAAGTTTTACTTTCTAAAGCAAGATATTTGTATGGAACTACTGTAGTTGAATTGGATAAATACTGTAATTAAATAGAGAAACCAAGAGTCTACCTCTGCTTGGAAGGACTGAAAGGAGATGGTGGGTTGACACCGGGTATACTGCTGTCCTTGTAAAGGATAAACCAAGTGAAACCTGTTATCACAAGTCCGCTCATCGTTGCTTTCAATAGCCACCAAAATCTGCCGTAAAATGCTATCAGCATATCAGCGGTTGCTCCTGCGTTCAAGAGTCTTTCGTTATTCGTTGGCAATTGTTTCGCATCAAATTTCGATAAAACGTCGGACATACTCGGTATTGTTTCATACATTTGCGTAAATGCCACCGACGGCAAAGAGTATCGATCGCCGGCTTGCCATGACAAATGCTTTCCTGAGGGCAGAGCATGAGAAACTCATATCAGCCACATAAATCTCTAGAAAGAAAGACAGAGAGAGAAAAAATTATAGAGTTTTTATAAATTACATTCATTCGTAAAGAGAACATTTAATTTATATTCATAATTTTTTATAATAATTAAATTATAAATATATATTTAATTAAATTCATTTCAATTAAAATATAATATTATAAATTCTAAATAAAATAATATTATATACAAAATAGGGCATGTTAATCGCCTCAGGCGAATATCTCAGAAACTATGAGAGATACAAGAAAAAGTTTTATATAAAAGTTGTAGGTTTTCTTGGGGGAAAGAAGGTGAAAATACGGATATTCGATAGGGGGCACTACCAAGGTCAACATGATTTTTTAAACGGAATCCCCCATTTTTTTATTGCATATTCTTGTAGCACACCTCGAGAGCTTTTCAAAACACTATAATAAAATATTTTTTCATGAAGTACTTTTCGAGTTATAAGACTCGAAAGTTACGGTATCGTCGGCATTAACATCACCCAGAATCATGAAAAAATATTTTATCATAGTGTTTTAGAAAGCTCTCGAGGTGTGCTAAAAGAATATGCAATAAAAAAATGGGTTCCGTTTAAAAAATTCATGTTGACCTTGACTCGACCTTGGTAGTGTCCCCTATCTAATATTCATTATTTCCACCTTCTTTCCTCCAAGAAAACCTACAACTTTCATATCAAACTTTTTCTTGTATCTCTCTTAGTTTCTGAGATATTCGCCTGGGGCGATTAAAATGTCTCATCCTGTATTACATTTATATCCTAACGTATGAAATTTTTCAAGTTTATGTAAAAATAATTAATTTAATTAAATGATAAGATAAAAGAAAGATAGAGATAAAGAAGTTCTCTCTTTTCTGTTGTTTCTCTCTCTCTCTCTAGTTGTTTTCTTTTTTTTATGACTGGTCAGGCATGTACTTTTAAAATGACGGCACGGCCTCGACAAATTCGGTCATGGGCGATGCAGATGCCGCATAATAAATGCATGGGCGAGGAAGTTGGAGAGGATCGAAGGACTCGCGTCGTACGGGAAAAGATGATCTCATAATAGAAATGGGCCACGCGCCCCGTTAAAAATATAACTGAAGAATGCAGGCTACATGTGCACGACATGTGCATTTTAACACGAGTTTGGAGACCGCACGTTTAAATAATAAAACTCTTGTAAAGCGCAATATAATCATCGGTTATCTCTTCATTTCTTGTACAACGCACGATACAATGTGTTTTCTGAAAGGAATAAAGTTCACGGAATAAATCGTTAATTTTTGTGCCAAGGAATAATTCGTTTATTGAAATCAGAATAGCGACTAGAGAATCGTCTGGTTTTCAGGTATCCTAAGAGAACAGGATGGGACGCTGATTCATAGTGATACAAAATTTATATGAACAAATGGCTTTCGTGATCCGAGTTAGGTTTTTGCCTTAAAGCAGTTAACATTACATAAATAATTTAAGAAATACACAGATTGATAACAAATAATAATTAGAATATAAAGCAACTTAACAAACGATTGCCTGGACAAATTACTGCCGAGATGTATTAGATTTACTTCTTTCGCCTGCGTGTTTTTATTTGTCAGAAATAAAGCTCACGCAATTCCAGATAACATGAAACATTCCAGCAATATTGCAGTAACGTTGCAACGCTTACTAGAATGTTCTAGGCTATCTGCGATTATTAATTTTTGCGAGAAATAATTTGTTTAATGAAATCACAATGGTGATGAGAATTGTCTGGTTTTCGAACATCCTAATGTCTGTATCAGACTAGAAATGAAGTTGAATTTAACCAATTAGAAAAAAGAAAACTATATAATATCAACTAATATTAAATGAAATGACAAATGTTTAAACACAAATAAGAGAGAAGAATGCCATTTTTAAAATGAGTCTTGGTGCTTAGTAATATTTATATGTGAATATACAAGCACAATTGTTATACTAATATCTAGTTTAATAAATTTTGCTTTGATTAATCAAATTCAATCTCAATTTCTACTCTGATAGAGGCATAAAAGAACGAATGGGATACCAATTTATAGCAGTATAATTTATAAAATTAATGTAAATAAACAAATGACATTTAGATCGTGTTAAGTTCTTGTCTTATAGCATTAATAAGTTAATGTTACATAAATTGGAAAGCATAAATAGTTAATATCACATAAATAATTCTAGAAATACCTACGTGACTTGTTGAAAATAAATAATAATTAGAACACAACAGGCAAATTAACGAACGATCGCCTGGACAAATTATTATAGAAATATTAGATCTGTTTTTTTCAGCTACATTTCTACCGCTTGTTTTTTTAACGAAACAATCATTTGTCCATGCTGTGAAAGCAGAAAAAGAGAAAGGCGAACATATAGAAAGTAACTGAGAAGAACATATCCAATAATATAAATGTACAGAAAATATAATCAGAGACATTACAGAGCTAACTTCCGTTTCGGAGCTTATCGCGTTTTAACAGGAGACAAAATAAAAGTAAAGTACATATCGGCGTGCAACGGCACAGGCTTTCCCTCGAGACGGATTCGCATCGTCGGCAATCCCACTTCCAACGTAACCAAAACAAAAACTTGTGTATACGACGGATTGACCCAAAACGGGTATGTCCTACCGGCGACGATCTACTGTCGTTCGCGTGACAACGATTCTCTCCTTGTGGAAGCGATTCAGATCGCTAGGAACGTCCCTTTCAACAGAATCAAAACAGAAAGTGTACGTTTAAGTGCTTTAAATGATAACGTCTAACCTCAATTAAGATTCGTGGACGCGCGAACGGAAGCTTGGCATCACGTCCGATCTCGGGAGGTAGAAAGGTTCAGGCGACGTGCTGATTTAAAGGAAACTGAGAGACGAACAAGACGTCCAAGCGACTCGTGTTTACCTACCATAATAATTCATGTACAGCTTGCCCACGATGATGGTGAGCGAGAAGGTAAAGAGCATCAGAGTGAACGTCCACTCGTTCAAGCGAATGCTCGACCAGAGTCTCGCTGGCATCGATTTCTGAGTCTCGGCGAGATTGCCATTGCCGTTCGTTAATGGTGTCGAGCCAATCCTCGACTTGAATATCGTCATCGTCGTTCGCGTCGACATCGCTCGTGATGATGGGTCGGAGTCATGCGCATACACACGCACATCCGAACACGCCAACAGTCCGCGACACTCTAGTGACACAGTAATGACAGGCCAGTCGCCGCTAAGGCTAAGCCGCTTCACTCGCTCGCTTACCGCTTCCACGCTTCCACTCTTTGAGCCGCTTCCAAAAATAAAGGTGAACAAGCACGGGTGTGTGCGAACGCGCATGCGCCGTCCGTCTCTTCCGCGTACGCCAGGGACGTACGCTCCGCGTATTCATAGGGTGCTTTCTAGTAGACACCCCAGACAACACACAATATTTGTAAAATATTTACAAAATATTTATTTTAAATATTTTGTAAATACTTTTGTGATCTTAGATTGCACAGATTAATATTTAAAAAAATTAATCTTGATAAATAAATATTCTGTTGTCTGGGGCAAATCGATACAAGAGTCATTCTATTTTTGTTTCTTATTGATTATCGAACAAGGATGATTCTTGTGTCAATTTATCTCTTGCTGAAAAGCTCCCATAGTCAGACTTTGTACTTAAGGCTTAAATTTATCTAAGATGCTCAGTAGCCATCTATAAGCAGAACAATAAGTCATGATAATAAAATGACATTAAAATGAATCAGAAATGATTGAAAAATGATTTTTAATGATCATTTTTTAATCATTTTGACATCATTTTGATATAATGACTTGTTGTTCTGCTTGGGCAATGAAATAATTCGTAGAACATCTGAAGAATAAGGAAGCCTTAAATATAGGGTTTGATTAAGTCTTAGGAGTCGATCATGTAATTTTTTTTTTTTAGAGCGGAAACAAAAAATGTAAATTTTTTTATGTATGTGTATAATAAACCGCGTATAATAAAAATGTTCACTCTTCCGCTCTACAGAGAAAAAGTTACTTGATCAACTTGATCTTGGTCTTTTTAACTGAATTTCTTGTACAGTTAATCTCTTTTCTTTCCTTATCTTCAACGTGAAAAGAAAAAGAGCAGAGAGAGAGAGAGAGAGAGAGAGAGAGAGAGAGAGAGAGAGAGGAACTGTGTAAGAAGTTTAGTTAAAACGAACAAGTCTGTAGTTTCTATAATAATAGGAACTTATTACGCAGGAATTTTAAAGAGATATAGCGAACGAAAAGAGAGATGTAAAGAAAAGAAAAACATATGTATATGATTGCAAGATCAGTAATAATCCAGCTAAAATACAAAATTATAATAAGATCAAAATGATATTAGGTTGAAGTCATTTTTAGAAAAATCATAATGATGATGTCATTTGACTTTTGATGATAAATTCTTGATATAATAATGTAATTTTTAAATGATTTTTAAATTGTGTTCTTCTGGAAAAATTCGCGAAAGTTTATCAGGGTCAGTTTTATTAAACTTTGATTAACTTAATTTATCAACATTATTTCATTAAGTAATACGAATAAAATAAAATAAAATAAAATAAAATAAATTAATAAAATTATATGTATTTAAAAAAAATAAGAATTGTGTATATTAGAGATTGTCTTAAGCGATTCTGTCGATCGAGTTAATTGTCGATTAAGTTAATCGGAGTTTTGATCAAAGTTGCCTAATGTCCAATTCTTAATACAGATTAACCTTAATCTCGGTTTAACTTACTTTTTATCTTGTTCTATTTCTAAGATTCAGAAAAAGATAAAAAGTAAGTTAAACCAAGATTAAAGTCGATCTACATTGATAGAGATGGACATAACTCAAGCGATGCCCACATTATTTTGTTTATACGGAGGACGGAATAATTTTTTGTATTCTATATTCACAGTTTCTGGGTAGCGATCGTGTAGTTTTTTTCTTTAAGACAGAAACATGAAAATTTTGCCATTGAAAATAATGGAGAAAAAATTCATTTTCACGTTTCTGCCTTTAGGAAAACAAATTATATAAGATTTGTTCTTTTCAACTGAACTTCTCGTTTAATTTTCCTCCTTTTTTCTTCATCGTGGAGAGGAAAAAGAAAAGATGAACAACGATGAAAAGTTCAGCTGAAAAGAACCTGGGGCTGTATTCTCGAAAAATATCGCGTACAAAAATGTACGAAAATATTACAGTATATGTTACATAAATTATAGATTTCCTAGTATTTTCGTATACGACAGTTTTCAAAAGTACGATCCTTGATCAATGATCGTTATCTTGAATCGTGAATCGAGTCGTGAATTCTAATCACCCACCACAGAGTGTTTCATGTACGGCACTGCCACGCACCGTCATCGACCGCGGTGGGGACGCGGGAAGCAGCACTGCAAGCTGAAGATGACCGCATTCGCCGCTCGCGCGAGATAACGAAGTTGGTCGACGGTGGGACGTGCGCCGAGCGTACCAACCCGCCAACCGTCAGTGGTGCGCGCGGATCGGTCGCGTGCGGTGGTGGCACGTGGTGATTGACAAAGTGCGATTTGTTACAATCGTGAGCATCGCGTGCGAGCGAACGAGACAGATATGGCAAGCCACGACGTCGGCATTGGCGATTTCGTGTTGCTAGACGAAATCACGGTCGAGCGCGTGGTGGATAACCTGAAGACAAGGTGCGTACACTCCGGACGACTCCGTTCTGAAATTTGCAGACGCGATTCTTGACAGGTGGACAGAGGGGAGCGCCCCGCGCTGTCTCGGTTCATCCCTGCGTCCGCGAGAGGGCGTGGCTTGCGCGTCGGCAGGTGGTCGCCTAGAGATAGTGAAGGGTTTACTCGTTCGTGGAGCCTCTATCCCCCGAAGAGGCTATCACGGGATCCTTTGATCTGCTTTGATCCAAATTCATCGCATGGTACTGTGACTCTTTATGTTGGGTCGGAAATCCGAACAGGGGAATCCCAAGAAGAGGAAGAATTTATGTTCAGCTTCCTTCATTCTTCTTACTTCAAACCGAACGGAAAATCGTTTTGGAGATGTTTGGAGATTTGTAGATGTTGACCGATCATGTATTATGTAATTATTTTATCAACTTTCCATTTCGAGAAACGGAGTTCTCGAATTTATTACCTTATTATTTATATTATTACTTAGTGAAAGTGAAGATACGCACGTGACGCAACATTTAGACGATATCTAGGATGACTTAAGAGAATGAAGTACATAATATCTGTTTATATTTCTTCCGTTTGTATTTCTCTTTCTCTTTTATCTCTCACGTGCTTCGAATGTTATAAATTCCTAATGTATCTTGAATTTGACCTGCTGAAGCCGATGACAACATTCGGGGAGACGTTATTTCCACCGGACAGCCTTGGCCAGTTAATTCTGGCTGGTGATGGTCTGTGTTTTTGCGAGGGTCGGACGCGCAAGGTTGAAAGCGCAACGATGAAATTTACAGCGACTCCAAAATAATTTCTGCATCTTCATATATTTTAATCTTTAGAGAGTAAAAGTGAGGAAATTGTTATATATAAAAATAATTTCTACAGCATCATATAATTTTAATCCTTAAAGAACAAAAAATGAGAAAATTGTTAAAATATACATAGCGATTCTTAGGGTGTTTTTCATTTGATGAGGTAAGTCGACACAAGTGTCGTTCTTTGTTACTCACTGAATGTCAAGAAAAATAAATTTGTGTTTTTATCGACTTGTGTCATTAAAAGGAAAGCACCTTTTAGATGGTGAGTCTAGAAACAGAAGATATGAACATAAGTTTGAGTTTTTCATTTTCCAAATTAAAAATAAATTGGAGTAAACACTGGAAAAGAAAACGGAGCATCTTTGATATAACTTGATGCTTAATTCATGTTGTGATTTTAATATAAAAATCAGGCACTTTTCGATCATATTTTCTATGAAATATGCATCACGTTATTTTATTTCGACATTTTTAATTGTATGTAAATTTATCTTTTCTTTTAAGATAAACAAATAGAGGAAAAAAATTAAAAAACGCTTTTTTTCATTGTTGGATTATTATTGAATTGTTTATTAGGAGGATATATTTCGCTTTTTAAAAGAAAACAATTATAATTAAGAAACACGCATAAGTACATATTGAAAAGCTATAAATCTTGAAAGTAATTTACTCCAGTTTGATAAGTTCAAAGTAATCTCGTATTTCATACTTTCGTTTTCATTTAATGATTGCAGTCACAACTTTTCCCAGACCAGTTGCACCGACAATAATTATTACTTAACTGGATGTCACTTTTCCGCATTACAGGCGAGACTGTAATTTAAAAATAGCCGACTAATATAACGAGTTATTAGATTATGGCTACAGTCGGATTCTAGATGACAGCAATAATTAATGTGCGACCGGTTGTTAATCAGCGTTAATTGTAGTTAATTCGTCTTTTTTGTACCTTGGTAGACAAAACTATAATACAGAATTAAAAATAGCGATTACCAAATTAATTTAGTTAACCGAAACAGTCGTTGTAATTTCATTGTAACGCGTCGTAGACAGTCGTAAACACTCATCTTTTTTTTTTTAACTGAACTTCCTCCAAACAAAGATTCGGTGTCTCGTTGGAGAGATATTTAACCCTGTTGATCTGTTCGAGTCTATTTGTGTGATCTAAAATTTAATTAATTTTCTTACTAATATTTTATTTTAAATTTTTTCTTTGATATTTGATGACTTCTGTTTATAATAAAATATCTTTTTTTTTTCATTTTTTTAAAACTTTTTAATCATAGTATGATCGTTTGAACAGACCACAGGATTAATATCGAGGAGTATATTTCGCTAAATTGAATCTCTATAATCGATAAACAATTATTAATTAATTTTCAATGTAATTTATTGTCTATAAACGAGATCTTTATTTTGCCAAATTGTTTCTAAAGATAAATGACGATGTAGTTGAGCATCTCTTCGTAAACGGGATCTTTATCTGTCTTGCTGCCAAATTTTCTGAATGATTTCCAAAATAACGCTGATAAGTTTAACGCGTGCGAGTCAAGAAAATCGTTGCTTCGCATCGCAAAAAAAGAACACGTCAGGGCAACTACTCCAATTCACTTGACTGTATCGTGTGTATCGTGAGGAGCATGGAATTGAATATCACACTGTGAGCAACTGACCAAAGCAACGATATTATATATACCTGTTGCACGGTTGCGCGGGTGCATCATTTTGAGGATAAAAGGCGCGCGTACTCACGCAACACGTTGCGTGCATCCGCCGCAAAGTCGCACAAAGACCAAAGTACAAATAACACAATTTAAGATAAAGCAGTCGTTAATTCATATATTCTTTCCACAATTGTTAGCGAGTCAGAGACTTTATAATTGCAAACATTTTTTTTTAATCTTTCTGAAATCTGAACAGGTTCATAATATACGCAGAAAAATATTCTACCGCTAAGTGATTACTCAGTTTATTTTTTCTTTTAAGTAACTATTATTTTTAACAAAGAATATTTTTTGATAATAGTCTTAAAATATATTTTACAAATTTTAGAAAAACTTATTATCATGTACTCAAAGCAAAAATTTATTTTCTTTTTTGAAGAATGTTTTATAGAATAGAATAAAATTTATTACACTTCAACGTTTACATAGCCAAGAAGGGAACTTGGTTTACAATAAATTCTTACCTCATTCTTCCAAACTACGCGCTTTTATTTAACTATGTTTATTATTTAATTTATTTAACTATTTAACTATTTACTTTTACTTTCTACACCTCTATCTTTATTCATTGCCTCTTTCCGATTATTACATATTTACATCACCTCACACCTATCTAAGTCAGTCTTATATTATCGTACTATGCTCTTGCAGTACTTATTTTATTTTCTATTTTCTTATATTATTTTCTTATATTATAGCCTATATCCTATTTCACAGCCATATCTTTTCACAGCCTTTCACAGCTTTGAAGAATGTTTTATAAAATTTTATGTAAGAAGCTGCTTTATTCAATAATAAGTGAATTGAATTTGTTTCGATTTAATAATCTTGATTGAAATATTAAACTTATTGAGATTTAGAATCTATTTTAAATAAATTTTATGCTTGTGATAGATTTGCAAATATATGAACTTTTGAAATACTTAAAAGAAGTAATTAAGATTTAAATACGTACTTTTCTGTGTGTACCAAAAAAATACCAAAAAATTAATGATTTGTACATCTTTGATATTTATAAATATTTTATTTGTCCAATATACCTATATGAAGATATTGTATTTTTCATGCAAGTTACAAGTTTTTTTTTTATGAAATTCTAAATAGAACTCAGGCAGCAAGATGACATTATTTTGATCCAGAATGATATCTTTGTTTTCTTTTGATTTTTTCGTCAAAATAATGACGTCAGCTTACTACCATATTTTTTATGCTTTGTATGTAATTGCTACGCTAGACTGAGATTTGAATTCACTTATAACACTCGAAGCTTAATGATACACAATGCATGACGCATATTTCTTGGAAGATGTGTAGATATATATATGAGTGAAAATGGATTACGCGCTCTGATTCATCATACACTCTAGACATATTACGTGAAATCTTAAATAGATCTGCATGTTAGATTAAATCAAACTAAGCAACGGAGGAATCACGGTTAATTAGGTATAAATATTTGATTGAATAACGAAACTCAATTAGGAATCAATCATTTATATGAACATATCCAATTAGAAAGATATGAATTACAGAAATCAAGTAATTATCTAAAAATAGATCATATCAAGAATGTGTTATAAAACATTTAATTTTAAGGAACAGACTGAAGATTTCAATTACAGTTCGAAAGATCTGATTTATATGAATCTATAAAGAGCAAAACAAGACTTTCTTTTTCATTATTATAAATTATGATTACGCAAGTGAATTGCTAAGTATTATCTTATTTATCATAACGTTATATTATCGAGTAATCTGGCTAGAAAATTTTTCGGGCGGAACTGTCATATCAGCTTTACGATTAGATCCATATCTTTCCGATATCTTGCATCTAAAAAATAATAGGCGAACCCGTTTGTAAAATTGCTTATTTCCAAGCTAGATTTCAAACGGGTTCGCCTATTATTTTTCCTCCACGTTTCAAAACCATTAACACAACCCCGGCCATTCGCTAAACTGCAACTTTCACGAGAAAGAAGCAAAAGAGCATATACAGAAAATCGTACGTAAAGGTCTTACGTTTATTTAACGTTAAATAGCGAATCGTACTCGTGATAAAAGAATCTTTTCTTTTTTTTTCAGAGGCAGCATCTATGAATTAATTATTTCATGTAAAGAATAATTCTTTTCACTTGGCAATTTTAACGATTTCACCAAGAGAAAGATTCGGAATTAGAAGTCTCAAACGATTGTATTATGATAAAATGATTGGTAATTAAAGTACAGCACAGAAAGGATATGATATAACAATTAAAGAAAGTCTTGATTTGTTTTTTAAACGTTTTGCTCGCTGTTATGATCTCTATTAATTTAATATTTCGAACTGTAATTCAAGTCATTTTAATTTATTCCTTAAAATTAAATCCAATGCAGACTGTCTACGGACTGATACATGGGTTGAGATTTTATTTTTACCGATTTATGTCATTATTTTAGACGACGACTCATGTTATCCGACGTCAACGAGAACCGAGAAGCACACGAGGGCAAGCTCGTTTAGCGGTAAATTCAATGACGAGAAAATGAGCGTTCGAAGACGCGTATCCTCGAATACGCGACGAATGTATGCGACTCGCGTAATCCTTATCGGGGCTCGTGTCGACAATGCGTCATCATCCTTGAATTGTTGCATAGTTTTCAGATTGTGCTCGCGTCATCCCTACGAAACTTAATAATGATCAATGACTAATTATGATATAATAATTTTAGTAAAAGTGAATAAATATTAAATGCGAACAAGAGTAGCTCAAAAATGTGATTAATAATAAGAATTGCTGTTGTGTTCATTTAAACTTTTCTTCGGAATATTATAATTAATACTATACATTATTAATGCTACACATTATTAATACTATATATTAATGAGATATTAAATATTAATGACATCTAATTAATGGTTGAATAAACTAATTGATTTGAACAGCGCTTTTGTCTAGATTTATATTTTTTCAATTATCAAAATTTAGCACTTCTTTTTTAATCGAATATAGAAATTGGAAAGAACGTTCTATATGTTAAATATATTGTTCTAAATTTTCTGCTACGAGTAGAAAAATAATTAGTTGCATTGACGAGCACGCAATTGTCGTCGAAGTAAGGACGAATGACTCATTATATGCTTTGGTAATCTCAAAGTTGAGTTGAGCTTATTGTCTGGCAAATAATACTTATCTTTCGTTTTTGTGGATATCGATATCCATAGTTTTCATAGAATCGTAGAACTATTTATTAATAAACTATTTATTATACAAGCAATTATACTTTCCAAAGAAATTGAGTGTTTCATCGAATCGTGCAGATTGCAGTAGTATAAGGTTGCTTGCGTTACTACGGTTTCTTGAAGATTGTCATTATTAAAAGAAAAATTTCATTTTAATAATATGAATTTTTTACGGAATTCTATCTTTTTTGCTTTGATTCTATTTCTAATTGATTTTACTTTTTATATCGTGCTCTTTCAGATTTTTTTAAATATATCCTTTGCTCTCTTATTGTATTGTTGCAGATTTAACGGGGGAAAGGTTTACACATATATCGGCGAAGTCTGTGTGAGCGTTAATCCTTACAAAACTACCAATATTTACGATGTGGACCATATTAATAAGTACAAAGGTACGATTGAGTTCGAAAAAATATAATACCACTAGTTTTTATTTCGAAGTGAATATTCGACTGGCGCTGAGACAAATAAAATGCATGCGTTTAATTATATTTTAATAATATATTTTGCAATATTTTTATCTTGAAAATCGCTTCCAGGAAGAGAACTGTTCGAGAACCCTCCGCACATTTTCGCGATCGCGGATGCGGTGCATAAGGAGATGAAACAACAGGGCAGAGACACCTGCATAGTCATAAGTGGCGAGTCGGGTTCTGGTAAAACAGAAGCTAGCAAAATAATTATGAAGTATATCGCCGCCGTGACCAATCTCAGCGGTCAGCAGGAGATTGAGAGGTACGTGTTGTCGTTTAGATTATTTAGAAGCTAATGGCAATTAGTATCAGTTTTCACTATCTAATCTGTCTGATGTGCAAACCTCTATAAGTGATAAGATTAATCTTAGTACATTTTTATACATGATCATACATTACTCAATCGCACAATCAATATAAAATGCAAAATTTTCGAGATTATAGTGAAAATATTTATTCTTTCCTTAGTGCTGCTAAGCGCGATAAAAACGCATTTTTACAGGGTGAAAAACGTTCTCATCCAATCGAACTCGATATTGGAAGCGTTCGGCAATGCCAAGACAAATAGAAACGACAATTCGTCGCGTTTCGGAAAGTACATGGATATCAATTTTGATTTCAAGGGAGACCCAATCGGCGGCCACGTGACTAATTATCTTCTCGAAAAATCGCGGGTGGTCTAT
Organism: Mycetomoellerius zeteki; assembly: GCF_001594055.1. Lineage (NCBI taxonomy): Eukaryota > Metazoa > Arthropoda > Insecta > Hymenoptera > Formicidae > Mycetomoellerius > Mycetomoellerius zeteki. The sequence continues at coordinate 3,261,814 of NW_017257753.1, forward strand.
CAGCAAAAAGGAGAACGCAATTTTCACTGCTTTTATCAGGTTCCGTTTGCTCGCAAATTTCACTAATTTCACGCTTGAAACTTCCTACGCGATTAAAAACTATAGGAATATGAATTGCTCGCAAATACAAAATATGCCATAATAGAAATTTAATTTGTAGTTACTGAACGGCTGCAGCGAGGCCGAATTGAACAAACTACGTTTGGTTCGCGATCCAGCGGCTTATTATTTCATCGACAATGGAAGAAATAATAAGACGGCCTCCTCCGATAGAAACGACTACAAAACAGTTTGCAGTGCCATGTTCACCCTTGGATTCTCTGCGAATGAGACGCATACTATATGGAATATCATCGCTGGTATTTTACATCTGGTAGGCAGTTGACAAAAGTAAAATACTTTTCTTAACACTCTAACATTTCTTATATTTTTCCTTCCAGTCATTATATGCGTGATTCACGTGATTTACTTCTTCATTATTTTTCAGGGTAACATTACTTTCAGGCTGGATGATGACAAACTTATAATCGGAAATAACAGTGCTTTGAACGACACCGCTAATTTGTTCTCTATCAACTCGAAAGATTTGAACACTGCTCTCTCGCAAAGAGTCATAGCGGCGGGTGGAGAAGTCATGCAGAAGACTCATACTTTGATCGAAGCTGAATATGGCCGAGATGCATTAGCGAAGGTGCGTGTAACATGCGTTCAACTTATTTATTTTCTTATAAAGTTTTCTATAATTAACATATATTGACAAAGATCTTTATAAATTTTTCAGGCTATATATGAACGATTGTTCACGTGGATAGTATCTCTCGTCAATGGATCAATCAATGTAAATAACAGCGATGACATGAAGAGATACGGAACACTGATCGGTGTGCTCGATATCTACGGTTTTGAAATCTTCGATGTAAACAGTTTTGAACAGTTTTGTATCAATTATTGTAATGAAAAGTTACAACAGCTTTTTATCGGTGAGTGTAATGCTTAATATATACTTCGGATTGATAAACTTAAAACATAAAACAATAAATTGTAATTACGAACATTTTATCGCAGAGTTGGTTCTCAAACAAGAGCAAGAAGAGTACCATAAGGAAGGGATAGAGTGGCAAAACATTGAATACTTCAATAATCAGATCATTTGCGACTTGGTCGAGCAAGCTCACAAGGGAATGATAGCAATCATGGATGAAGCTTGCCTCAACGTCGGGAAGGTCACCGATGAGGTTGCTAAAAGATCTAAAGTTTCATTAAGCGAAAAATTTTTTTAAGAAAAATAAAAACACGCCTTTTTTTAGATGCTTCTCGATGCAATGGATAAGAAATTAGTGGATCACAAGCATTATAGCTCTCGACAATTAAAACCGATAGACAAAGAATTGCAGCATAGAACACAATTTAAGATCAAACATTATGCTGGCGATGTGATTTATAATATTAGTGGTTTCCTTGACAAGAACAAAGATACACTCTTCCAAGATTTTAAACGTCTGCTATATCAAAGCAAGAATCCTGTAATTAGCAAAATGTGGCCTGAAGGTGCTCAGAATATTTTAAAGGTACAAAGATGATCATCGCTCATTTATGTGTTATAAATATTATAATTGTTTAACGCTAAATGTAGATACACAAATTCAATTCATTCATCTGAAGAAAACTGTACCTAATTGAATTTGCGTATTTTTTTTTTTTAGACGACAAAGAGGCCTTTAACTGCTGGTACGTTGTTCCGAAATTCTATGATCGCGCTGGTGAAGAACCTAGCGAGTAAAGAACCGTTTTACGTCAGATGCATAAAACCTAATGAAGTAAAGTCTCCAGTCGTGTTCGATGATGAGAGAGTAAATCATCAAGTGAGATACTTGGGACTTGTGGAGAACATATTGGTGAGACGGGCTGGTTTTGTTTACAGACAACGATACGACAGATTTCTAAAAAGGTATTGAATCTTATTAGAATACAGTAGAAGTAAATAACACAGCTCACTTCATTTGTCATAATGATCAAATAATAGGCCTGTTCTTTTTGGCTGAACTTTTGCACCAGTTTATCTTTTTTCCTCTTCTTTCCTCCTGGGTGCAAAAGTTCAGCCAAAAAGAACAGGCCTAATTATTAGATAAGAATAAAAAATAAGAATGAAATAAATAAAAAGGAACGACGTCTACAATAACAAAATAAACAGTAAGAGTTATGTGGCTATTAGAACTTTAAGTTTTATAAATTATTTTTTGGACGATCCATTAAACTATATAAGTATTCTAAACGCAAAGCTATCTCTGTATTGGAAAAATAATAATGAATTTAATTTTTTGTTACCAGGTACAAGATGATATCGCAGTATACATGGCCAAACTTCCGAGGCGAACGTGATATGGATGGTGTACGCACATTGATGAATGAGAAGCATTTCTCGGACGACGTTAAATACGGTCACACGAAGATATTTATTCGCTCGCCACAGACCTTATTTGCGTTAGAAAAGGTTAATTGGCCAAATCTAGATTTAATATATCATGACAAAATTGTAGTCATATAGCGAATATTGATGAATTATTTCGTTCGTAGATGCGCAACGACTTGATACCGGGTGTCGTGATTCTTCTGCAAAAGCAATGGCGAGGATACATCTGCCGTCAGAAATACAAGAAGATGAAGGCCGCATTGATACTGATGGAGTATTACAAAAGATACAAATGGCGGGTCTATATCAAGCAACTCGAGAGAACATTCAGAAACGCCAAAAATCTTCGAGGTTACGGCAAGACTTTACCGTGGCCACGCGAAAATTTTGCTGTAAAATACGTGGTACCCGCTTTGAAGAATATATACGCGAGATGGTGGGCGTGGATGATACTTAGAGCAATTCCTCGAGAGGATTGGCCACAACTTCGATTGAAAGTACGCGTTCGTGGCAATTTTTCCAATCTATCCTTATCAACTTAACATTTGCCATTTAAAATAACTCATCAGTAACTCAGTATTCGCTAATTATATTGATTATGTCATAAATTTGATTTACAGATGGCAGCGAGCTCTGTGTTGCGCTCGAAGCGATCTTACTGGGGTCAGGATCGTCGCTGGGATGGAAACTATCTGTCCAAACCGGACGAAAATTCTCAAAGCGATATTTTCAACTCATCGATAAACAACCTACGAAACACCGACCACTTCAAAACCGTTTTATTCAGTGCATTTATTAGAAAAACCAACAGGTTTCTCATTTTGTTGGTAATCTCATGATAGATCTAGCAATAAACAATATGATAATCTGAAAAATAATGCAGGTACAACAAGCCAGCGGATCGTGTTTTGGTAGTGACAGAACATACCGTGTATAAGCTTGATGGCGTCAAGTTTAAGAATATGAGGAAAGGCATGCCGATAGCGGAGATTACCGGCCTAAGTGTTTCGCCTGGAAAGGATCAACTTATCACGATTCACTCGAATCGCGGAAACGATTTCATTCTATCGATTATCGCCAAAGACGATAGGATCGGAGAACTAGTCGGAATACTGAGCAACCGGTACTACCAGTAAGTCGCTTTAAAAATATTTTAAAACTTAATAATATCTGATATGCAAATGTACTTTATAAACATGTATCATATATAAAAATATTATATTTATTGTAAAAATTTTCCGAAAATTTTGATAAATGATTTATTGGTATAATTGAATTCCAAGGGAGGGGGGGAAGGGAGTATATTTTTTATTTAATTGTGATCTTATTTGAAAGAATCTGGCCATAAAATGTTTTTTTTTTCTTGGATAGACTGCGTGGCGCCGACCTACACGTCACAGTGGACAGAAAGTTCAAGTGCATGCTAGGCAACAAGAGTAAATTGTTATATATTGAGGTGATGCCCGATGTCATCGAACCCACATTTAAGAAGGACGGTAATCAAATCATTTATGCCATTCCACCGTCGGTGGGCATCATCGATGGTGGTATTAATAAAAGACAATAGATCCATATTGGTTAGTTACAAAGTTTGACGACTTACTCGAGACTGTCATCATAAAAAAATATATTGAAGATATTTTTTTATAATATATCGTTGTCAGTATATTATTAAAAATGTGTGCCGTTGTGCAATTATTTTACGGAAAGCCGATTAGCGATTCCGTAAGATAATATCCAGTATTCGCATTTGAGTCTTTCCCGGTTGAATCGATCGTTTTGCATATATTTTTCACGCAGTATTAATCATGTTGTGACGAATGTCAATGCAATTTTATTATGACATTTATGACGAAAGTCCGATCAGTAACTATATCTGTTACGTAATCAAAGTAAGTGTGATGTTCGAGTTCTGATTAATTATAATATATTATGCATATTATATTATTATAGGCATTGACATATATTGCAGATATATGGCCGGAAATTCAAGTGCAGGTCTTTTTCCGCGAAAATAATTTTGATAAAAACGTTGACAAGAATTATCTTAAAAAAGTTACTAATTTTTTTTCAACTATATTTATGTCATACGGCATTATAATTTCTGACTTTTCATTACAACTTTAAAATTGTCCGTTTGTTCTATGTTTCAATGGTTTCAGCGAAGAAATATTTTTAATATTTTTTTAAGAATAAACGCTAAAAGGTTTGAAATGTCGTCAATTGTAGTGCCTGCATAATAGATATACTTGTCAAGAATATGTATAAAAAGAAAAGATGTTGTAGTACAAGTTAATTACGTACGTATACATAATGTATACAAGTCACTTGCATTGTATTAAAGTGTACGAGAAATTTGATAAACTTTTTCCGTACGATATATTCCATCGGCTATTGCGCACATAACGCATTTCTTTGTAAATACTCTGTAATGTATTATAAATATTGTTAGCTTATATATAATGCGTGTTGTAAGCGAGAGATCACAGATTTGTATATAAGTCTGTGTGTAAGAGAGGACGAATGTGAAATCCACAAATTTTACCGAAATACAACAGTGAATGCAGCAGTGATTTATATGAGATAACTAAAATGCTACTGTCATATAACGATATTATACAGAATGTTTCTCATTAACTGCAATTGTGCTATAAGCTTGTGGCCTTCTATACTTATTATCAGAATGAAATATTTTTTAAAGACTTTTACACAAACTCATAGAAATGCAAACAGCAGTACGACAAAGCAAATATATATATATATTTATATATATAACTACGAAAACAATGCGACAAAATATATATGCACACCTATAGTGCCTGCTAACTTGATACAAAATGCAACGAAAATTAATTGCGTCCTTTTCGAAGAGAGGTTTTGGATCTTCCGTGTACTTAGATTTAGAGAGACTGTATAGGAAATATATCCGTACGATCAAGCTTAATCAAAATACATATATATTATTTTACGATTATTTCGATGTTACTTCAATTAACATGCTGAGGAACTTGTTATATATTGCCATAGAGTCCGTTACTCCGGTACTTATGCATTTATGAAGTATTCATTAAAAACAAGATAGTTTGCTTTTTTTAATTCATGTATATTCGTAGAACAGAGTTTACTTTATTTCCATCGGCAATTGTAATCATAAAGCGCTTTAAAACACATTGAGGAATGTGCCATTGTTAGAAAATAAAGTGGAATTTTCATCTTGTATTCTTTCCATCTTGTACGTTCCCTTACTTTTCCTTGTAGTATTGTAGAGAGAGAGAGAGAGAGAGAGAGAGAGTTTTCTTGTACTGTTCCTAGTGAAAACTAGCCATATTATTTGACACATTATCACTTTGATATACTTTCAATATACATATATAAAAAAAGTGTTTGTATTATTTTTTATTGTTGAAAAGCAACATCTTTTTACAAAACAGCAGTTACACTAGTCGATCCGTTGATACATGTAAATGTATCCTAACTCTTTCGGTGGGTTTTCCGATAAAGCAACCTGCAATAATAAATTCGTAAGAAAAAAAGCACCAAAATTTTCGGAAATGATAATCCCATCAAAATAGAACTCAAAGATCATCTAAAGATAATGTGTCGTACTTTTTCGTCATTAAATATCACCCATCGGTCTTCCTTCAGTAAATGACAAACATAATGGCCTACCATCGTCGATGTACCCATATGTGATATAAAACCCACTAGTTTGTATCCTAAAACAAAGAAGCAATTATGAAACTATCAAAAAAGTAAATTTAATCAATTTCTTTTATGATATAAATGTAAATCAAAGTTTTATCTCGATAATAATATATCATAAATCAATTATAATAATACATCCGGTTAATTCTAACTTCCTTCATTTCATTTTTACCCATTTTGGCATACTGTGTCCATATTGTTTATAATAGACCAAATATTTTCTTTCGAATCATTGCTACTACAATATGCAGTTTGATAGAGATAGATGGTTTGATTGACTCACGACTGCTTCCATCTCTGAACGATTCCTTCGCTGGTGCCGTGTTTCTCTCCGTTTCCGGAGCATCAAGCTCAGCCTGATGACTGAAAATCCAATCACCCGCGCGCTCTAGATCGTTGTTGGTGGCTTTGAGTGCTTTTGTCGCTTGCTCCTGCGTAAAGCCCATGCTCATTACCATTTCCAAAGCAGTTTGATCTGGCACAAACGTATCTTGGCCTGAAATCAATAATCAGATAAGTAAAGTCGATTAATCAGCTATGGTTTGACGCTAAAGCGAATCGATTTACTAGATTTAACGTCGACTCCTGGTGGCACGAATGGCTCATCAAAGTCAGAATCCGCAATGTGTTCCATCACCCAATTGGTTGCGGCTTCGATGTTACGGTTCTCCGTGAAATATAGAGCTCGCTTGCACGCATTTGGTGGGAAACCCATGTCCATCAATCGCTTTAAAAGATTCGCGTCATAAACGGGGGCTGGCGGCGTCGCACCATCCGGTAACAGTTCCTCGCCGGGCTGCAAACCGTTTCCGCGTAGAAAGCTCAGATCTACCGTGTCCGGCATCTCTATCGCCACGTCTAACTTAATGGGTGTCCAGTCTTCTTTCACTGTGAACTTCTTCAGGTGGATCAGCAAATAATCCGGAAAGCTGGCCAGTCTGGTAGTTCTAAAAAAATAATAAAAGAACTAGCTGAAAAACCGAATCTGCTTGATTTTTACGATTGTAAAATGTGAAACATTCAGAAATATACAATAGATTATAATATTGTTAACTTCTATTAAATGGAGTTAAAATGTTCGAATATTAAATTATAAAGTGAATAGGACAGTGCCATTATTAGCTGATCAATAATTATAATATTTACTTGTGTGCTATCGTCTTCTCATTTAATGCTGAACTGTAAAACTGTTCCACAATTTCCGTGCGACTGAAACTTTCAAGGCATGACGATAATTTTATACGAGGTCTCACGGGATTATTGGAATCTAGCTTCTGTCCTTTCGCTTCGGCTTCCTTCTTCTGAGCCTCGTATGCAGCTACTTCGTCCTAGATATATCGCTTAATTAATTTCGGTATATAGCAAAGGCATTATTTTTCAAAAAGATTATCAAATGCGTTCAAATGTACACACCTTATTTACTGCCACTTCTAATGGTATTGGCAATGGCAGGATATACTCCGGCCGATTGGTGTACTTGACCTTGTTGGATTTGCCACACTGGTATCTTTCCTCGACTTTAAATTTAAAGCATTCCGTGGGACACACCTCGTGTCGATTGTTGCGCTATTTAATCAATTTCCCAATTAAAATCTCCGACAATTTAGCTTAATAATAAAGACCAAAAAATTAATAGTTACACTAAGTAAATTAATCAGGTAAAGAAGAAATTCCTGGGCATCTTGTTGTCGATTCGAGAAGAATCCGGCGTGCCCGCGACCGATCAGGACCTTAAACATCCGCGGTGGAATACCCTGTCGCGACTCGTCGTCCGTGTCGGATTTGCTCGGTTGATCCGAATATTTACCAGAGAGTAAGCCAATACCCAATTTCGCCCTGGAGAAATAGAAGTTCGTTAAATTATATTTCAGAGTTTTAGATGATTGCTAAATACTACCTTATCGGATATCATCGCATAACTCACATTTGAATATTAATGTCCGACGCCGGGTCGTTGTAATTATTAGCGAATATTGTTGGCGCTCTCTCCACATATCTGAAATTTACTGGCAATTACTGGACGTCGATCCTATAATATTCCTTTTATCAGAGAGACTCTGTCAATCCTACGTGTATGGTCGAAGCGAAAATCATTCGTGGAAAATGAAAACGCATCATCGACAATTTTACGCACCTTTTAACGAAATCGGGAATAATAAACAGCATTTGCATGACGCTGTTGAGATAACAGGAATTTCCCAGATTAGTCAGCCCAGTATAGCCGGAGCCGTACAATGGTGTCAATTTGCTGGCTGCTTCTTGAAGCGATACCCATTCGCCGAACTTTTGATTTAGATCTAATTCTAGTTCGATCATCGACTTATCCGTTTTCTCCATCTGCGCGATGTTGATGCCCCAGTGTGACAAATGCGCTGTCAGATTCGGATCAATTACCATGTCGTCCTCATCGTACGAATAAACGTCGGCTTTACCGCCCTTTGTGATTGTGCCCAGCTTCACAGCTAGAGGATAGTTAGTTGAGCGGTAATGTTCCTCCGCGTGACCATTGCCGCCACTTCCATCGTAGAACTTACGACCGCAGAGCACACTACCATCGGTTAAATTAAGCCACAGATTCTGCGTGAGATCGCATTTCTCGCACTTCCAACCACTCGGCGGAATCTTCTTGTTGTTGTCCAGCTGCTTCAATGTTGCAGCATGTCTGAAAAGTCCGACAAACTTCATTAATACATTCTTACTTATAATAAAAGATTTTTACGAAGATTTTGTAACGAAGATTTCTGATACCTATATAACCAAACATTATTCCAGTGATTAAAAGAAGTTGAAAGAAAAATTCTATATCTTTGAAATAAAATTTAAATACTTATAAATTCTGAGTGCCGATTTAAAAGCAACATGAAAGTGTTCAGGATGTTATAAAGAATATTTGTGAAAATTTACTCCTCTATTGAACATATATAATTTCATAAACGTAGTCGTGCAATTAATTGCATATTAAGATCACCCTGTGGTATTAATAAATATCACAATAAACTTTTCGAGGGACTTACTTTGACTCCTCTCTGACTTCTCCATCCCACATGCTAGCTACAGCTTCTACCTGCGCCACCGCCCATGCGCCTTCCATTTGTAATATAGTCTTAACTGCATTTTCCACCTGCCGATATATATAGTATTAGATATTTTAAATACACTCTTTGATAAAAAAGTTATCTAAATGTCGGGATTATTTTTTTCATAATAGTGACATATACAGCTTAGTAATCATGACCTTTCTCACAGATCTTCTTGAAAGGAATGAAATACCTTGTGTTATATTTTGGTAATAATACTTTGTTACCGTTTTACGAAATAATGGCTTTTTTGTTTAGATCTCTGCATTTTTTGTTAAAGAGTGTATTATCAATCATACACAACAGAGACCCTCAATTATACACAATAAAGATAACAGAGACTGGACAAGATGTCAAACTTTTAGTTGTTGTTTTTATTGACTTCAAGTTGACAGTAAGTTAGAATGAATAAGATAGTATAAGTTAAAGTGAAATAGCATATGAAAAGAGACAGTATATATTCTATTTCATTATAGTTTTAATGAAATCGCTCGGCCAGAGTTTGAAATAGGATCTCTAATACACAATCTCAGATAAATCCTACCTTTTCAGGCAAATCGCTCCCGGGATAAGCAATAGTAAGGAAATCAGGTAGAATGACTATCTGGTATGTCTCTTCATAGATATACTTCTGCTGATCAGGCATGAATCCACCCACTGTTCCTATCGCCAGTCGCGTAATTTTCTTTTCAGGTCCATCTCCCTGTTCCTCAAGTGAAATCTATGAAAAAATTTACATATATTTTTCAAATCGAATATAAAAAAGGTTATGTAAAAATAATATATCTAACAAATCCCTCTTGTCGATGTGTGTAGAGTCTATCAATTATTTTTATTTTTTAAAATCAAGGTTTGTTTTAAACATAAACATAACTATGCAATTCAAATAACAATGTAAAATTGTGAATGATAGGGTTAGTATGTAATTACTGACGATATCACTTGGTATTGACAGAACTTTTGTACATAGAATGTCCTGTTTGTATCATATATATTATATCATGTTTATTTGAACACTATAATTGCCGATGATGCCATTTTCAGCTCTACTAACTATTTAAAATTTTTTCTTTATTGTATTAGACATATAGTATAAAATATTGTGAAAATGTATAAATATAATACAAATAATTCTACTGATATAAATAATATTTTCATTAATCAAAAACAAGAATAAGAAATTGTCAAATTGATACATTAAATTGATACTTTTGACAATTTTAGCAAAATACTATTAGCGGTTCTAGAGTTAATGATATATTATATTGTATCAGTCCCCATACAAAGCAAAAAATCTGTTCTTATTAACTGAAATAGTATGTGTGTGTATACAATACATCCTTTCTCTTTTTTTCTCCAACATGGAAAGAAAAGGAAGAAAGATAAACCATGCCAGAAATTCAACTAAAAAAACAAGCTTAGAGGTCAAGATCTTCAACAAAATAATAAGCCTATTTTTTTAAGCTGAATTTCTTTGGTACGGTTCATCATTCTCTCCAACTGAAAAAAGAAATCGTAAAAAAAAAGCTAAAAAGAAAAGGTCTCATGAATTTATGCTAAACAAACAGAAATTACCTCCTTCTTAATACGTTTAATATGAAGGTAGACGGGATTGCCGGTGTTCTCATAATACCGGGTGACGTGCTCCCGTCCAAAGCCCAAGAAGGTGGTGAGGTTGACATAGAGGCCGGTGGCTGTGTCCTTAGACAAAAAAGAAATATTATATTTTTTCAACTGATAACGATCGCGCCCGACAGTCTCGCTGGGGGTGTTATCGGCAAAGGGAACAAAGAACGAGGGATAATCTTACTGGCGTGTCGAAGGAGTAAACACACTCGTCCTTGTATATCCTGTCGCCCTTACGCGGGATATTGATTTTATCCAGGTGTTTCGTCAATTCTGTCAGCTCCATGACGAAAAGAGGCGGTTTGCCGGGTTTGTTTCGGCCAATTTCTTCTCCGTTTTCTCCTCGCTATCTCTCTTCCTCTTCTACCCTCTTAGACGGAGGAGTGACGGATCAACTCTTTACTTCGGATCGCTTCTAAAGACCTCGAGCGGTAAAAGCGCGAAACTCCGAACAACTCCGAAGTCCAAATCCAGAGCTGCCAATAGGTCTGTTCGCGCTGCTTGTACTTTTTGCACTTAGCAGCCTCGCTTTCTCTTTCTCTCTCTCTCTCTCTCTCTCTCTCTCTTTAACGTCCTAATATATATCTATCTCCTTTTAAGTGCAAAAACTTTTGGGGATTTCAAGCAACGCGAACAGACCTCCTAACATCGACATAAATAAACTTTCCGTTTCTGTATAGGTTAGGTTGCTCGCTCCGCTTGCGAACGTGTCACTCGAAATCTCACTCGTGTCGCTGCCTTTTAATGCCACTTGAATCTACATTTTCATTCTCCGTATTCACGAATACGCCACCCCTAATATTCTAGCCGAAAATGCTTCTCAGAGATCGACGGTTTTCTAACGGAGACGCGTCGATTAGCGTCCATCGACATGGAGAAACGTGGAAGATGACGTTTGTGACGTCACGAGAGGATCGCACAACGTGAGTAGGGAGACGGATAAGTGACGGAAATTAGGTTTGTCCAGGAGAAGTCTCGCGTAGGTGACATGTCCTTCCTTCGTGGATCCGCCAACTATGTCTGGTGCACCACCAGCGTGCTCGGCAAGGGCGCGACCGGCGCGGTGTTCCAGGGTGTCAACAAAAACAACGGGGAACCGGTCGCGGTGAAGACCTTCAATCAGCTGAGCCACATGCGGCCGCATGACGTACAGGTGAGGGAGTTCGAGGTCCTGAAGAAGGTCAAGCATGAGAACATCGTCAAGCTGCTGGCGATTGAGGAGGAGCAGGATGGCAGAGGAAAGGTCATCGTCATGGAACTCTGTACCGGCGGCAGTCTGTTCAACATCCTGGACGATCCGGAGAATACGTACGGCCTCGCGGAGAGCGAGTTCCTGCTGGTGTTGGAACATCTATCGGCTGGTATGAAGCATCTGCGCGACAACAATTTGGTTCACCGGGACTTGAAGCCAGGTAGAAGATCCAGAATAATATATGCAAATGTAGGCTGCTTTCCTTTTAGGAAACATAATCGACGCACATGTCTTCTTGTTATTTGTTGAATATCAGAAAGGATCCTTTTGTTTTAGGGGATACAGTTGACAACAAGTGTCATTCTATCTTTGTTACTCACTGAATATTGAAAAAGATAAAATGACGCTTGTATCATCAAATGGAAAACATTCTTTGTCTATCATGTGTTCTTGCCCTAAAAGTATAATCTAATGACTATTTTACATCAGTTGTGCTTATTTTTTTTATTACAAAATAATTTTCTATTCGATTTTATTCAATTAAGACGACTTAGTTTACTCATATTTTCAACACTTTACGAATATGTGTTTTGTATTTTGGAGTTCTTCAGTCATCTTCCGTTTCTTTTTTTTCGCGCAGGTAATATAATGAAATTCATCGCAGACGACGGCAGTACGATATACAAGCTTACTGATTTCGGAGCTGCTCGGGAATTGCAGGAGGATCAGCAGTTTGTTTCACTGTATGGCACCGAGGAGTATCTGCATCCGGATATGTACGAACGTGCAGTTCTAAGGAAACCTGTCGGCAAGACCTTTGGGGCAACGGTTGATTTATGGTCCATAGGTGTGACTCTTTATCATGTCGCGACGGGTAATTTACCGTTTAGGCCGTTTGGCGGGCGAAGGAATAAAGAGACCATGTTTTACATCACCACGAAGAAGGCGTCGGGTGTGATATCCGGGCTGCAGACTTCGGAGAATGGACCGATTGAATGGAGCAGGGAATTGCCGCAGACCTGCCAGCTAAGCACCGGCCTAAAAAAGATAGTGACTCCACTGTTGGCCGGCTTGCTGGAGGTGGATCCGCAAAGAATCTGGAGCTTCGAGCGATTCTTCAGCGAAGTCACGGACACACTCTGCAGGAAACCCATTCACATATTTAACATTCATAAAGCCAGTTTGATTAAAGTCTTTCTACATCCGGAAGAGAAACTAGTAGCTCTGCAGATACACATTCAGGATCAGACCGAGATCATGCCCCACGCGCAGATTCTTCTGCTTGGAGAAATTCCTCTTACGAATCTCGTCGAAGAGTCTACGCCAGGCAAGGGATATCCCAATACAAGTAACGACAAACCGTTGATGTTGTTTTCACGAGAGAACAACAACGTTGTGTTGCCGACGGAGACTGAATTGCCCAAATTTCCCGTCTTCGCGAATCTCGTTTCCGTAGAGAACGACGCGAGCCAAGCCAAGGTCGCGTGCTCCGTAGGACATGTCTGTAAACGTAGAATTGACAAACTGGCCTTGTGCAGCAAATTGTCGCGGGACGCCATAGACGCGTTTAGCAGTCTTCTATCTACAGAGCTTACTCGAGTGCTGGAGAAGTGTCAGCATTCGAAGGAATTCACGAAAGCAGTGGAGGATACTGTATTAGCGGTAGAGAGGAGCGAGACTTTCGCTAGGCACGTGTTCCGAAAGTTCGGCGGTCAAACTGCGGTAGAGGTCAAAAGCTGGCGGAAGGAATTGGACGTGAAAAGTAAGGAACTTATGAGCGAACTGACACCAGCAATAGTGCAACTTCATCAGAGGTAAATCGTTTTAAAAGACGCAAAGCATTAACTACATTTAAAAAATACGTTTCATCGACAGAGATCGATTCCTTCCCTGTTTATGAGTATTTAATTCTTTATAATCTTGCAAAGTATAATCGACAGTTAAAAGAAATCTAATATATAGATATAAGACCTGTTTTTTTACAGCTGAACTAACGTCGACCTTATATTTAATTATATTTATACCATTAAACTATTGTTTACATTTAAAAAATACTCTTTGTGTGTTTAAAGAAATAAGTATATGTTTGAAATTTGGCGAAAATGAGAAGGGAAGTTGTAATGCAGCAATAAAAAACAAATTTATTATATTATTATTGCAGGTATGTAAAAGAGGGCAACTTACATGGGGAATGGGACAACAGTACTCGCGGTTTGTGGTGTCCGTGGACCACGAAAGCGAGTCAGAGAGCAGCAACATTAGTCGATCGCTTGAGAGATGGATGGCAACATTTGCTGAGGGATAGAGCCACTCGTAGTCTCACTTACAACGACGAACAATTCCACGTTCTTGAACGCATAAAAGTATGTAAATTTACGTATCGAGTTTCTCAGTCTGCTATTATAAATTAAGATAGAAATCAGAAAACTTGCAGAAATTATTTTATCGTGAAATTCATTGAAACCTTCGTTGAATAGGTTACAGAAACGGGACGTCGATTGAAAGCGCTTCTCGAGACGGAGTGTATACCAGCAATGACACAACGATCCGAGTGCGTCGCAGATTGGTACAAAATGGCACAAACAGTGTTCCTGCAGACTCAGATATTAGACAAGGACATAGACGGTTATGAACGCGTGCTGGAATCATTCTCTTATCGTTTATCGCAGGAGAGCAAAGAGCGTAATGAGAATCTATTGCACTCGTTAGACAGGCTTCCCGGCAAATCGAAAACAATCGAAAAAACGAGTGTGCCAGTGCAGGAGAGCACGAAGAAATGGCGCAACATCTGTGACACGCAAGAACAAATCACGGTGCTTCTTTATGAAAACGGTCTGCTTGTAGACCAACTTGATCATTTATCAGCGATTGATAGGCTGGATGACGATACGGGATATGAACTTTAGTACGCATTACTGTCGTTTTTTTATTAATCGGACAATGACTGTGTTCCGACATACATTGTAAAAAAAATTGAAAATCTACTCTCTAAATTCTTTAGAATGGATCTCTTATTCTAAAGAGTGAAAATTGAGTTAGTTTTAAAAAAGAATGACTCAATTTTCAATCTTTAAGAGTGAGATTTCACTCTTCAGAGTAAGATTTCACTCTTCAGAGCAAGATTCATTCTGAAAGTTTTAGAGAGTACAGTTCACGTTATGTACACTATAAATCTTCGGTACTAGTGTATCGAAACACGGCCAATACCTATGAGAAGAAGACTGAAACTTAAAATGTATATATTAGAAACTCAATATATCTATGTAATTATATTAGTGTATATATTGTTAAATGAATTCATATTCCTATCCTAAACGACTATATATATTATTTTATTTAATAATGATTTGACCGTTTATTTCTAACGGATCCAACGATTTTGTTTCAATAAATAAATTATATTTTTATACAATAAAGCTAAACACAAGTTTTACATACAATTATGCAGCAAAAAGTTTAGCAATCAAGAATGTCTCTTTTCTTTTATATAAATGTTATAAAAATCGGTGCGTACGAATTTTTGCACATGAAAAAACGAACGTGTGATTCATACATCTACATGACTAGTATTTCTTTCAACTAAAGAATTCAGTCTTTGTTTGCGCTTCTGTTCCCTGTGGTGTTCCTGTACTGCATGGAAATGTTTCAATAGCTTGTTAAAATCGAACGGGCAATCAACGTCTATTTCCTCCTGTTCGCTTTTAGGTATCGGCTTCGTAGCTGGAGGGATCGCTGCTAAACGACGTTGCAAAGTAGCGTAGGCATCACTTTGCGGCAGAATCATGAGCAAGCCATATAATGCGTATATCAAAGCATCATTCTTCTCCCATTCCAACAGCTGTAGCCTCAGATCTTAAACAAAACAAAAAAAAAAGAAATATAACGCGCTTTTAATGTTTTTATTAGCAACATGATGTCGCATACTCACAAGTAAATATCGGTGATTCTATTAACTGTACCAATTTATCTATTTCCGTTAGAAATTCTACTGTGACCTCTATGTTTTCGCTGATATATATAAATGTTAAGGTATTAAAAATGTTCGTTGAGATAATGGAAGCGGACAGTCTGAAAAAGAATAGAAAAAAGGATACAAGGATCGAATTATGTTGCACGCATGTCGGTAATGTTGAGACAGGAGACATAGGGCCACAGTTGCAACCGGATTGTGACACCAGGACACGTACAGGCACTCAAATAATGCGCAACTGTCCTGAAAAATTTCAATTCATCAATATATTCTATTTATGTATCGTAAAACGAGATAACTTTGGATTACTTCAGTCGGGATAACTTTGGCCAAAATTAAAAAAAAAATGCTTAGTACACATGTACAAAATCAGAACATATAACATCTTAAAACTTCTTTAAGATATTTTTAAGATATTTTTCTGATTTTAACATGCATGTTTTCTGAACATTATTAAGTTTGACGTATCGATTTTGATCTCTCTACAATAAAATTTCATGAGAAAGTTGAATACACGGCAGACTTACTGGAGAGTCCAAATGCCTAAGTTTGTTGCGCAAATCAAATAACTCGGAACTGGTTAATAAGATAACATTCAGAGTTTGTATCATAGTACAGGCGAAGTTTAAATTTTGTTCTTCCAGCAGTATCTTTGCTAGTGTCTTGTATATATCCTCCGCACTCAAAAGCACGCATAGCTCTCTTATAATGAAAGCGCCTCGTTCTTGTAACAAATGTCTATCGGTCGAGAAGATCCTTAATAAATTGATTATAAACTTTGTGAAATACTTGTTCTGCATCTTCTCATCAGGATTGGTTGCTATCGCCTCCGGAGATTTCGAGCTAATGATCTCAGCCATTACCACCAAAGTCTGTTGCACCACCTCGTCGGAATTGTCACTTAAGGATTTCATTAATATTGAAAACAAATTCTCGATATGATTAAACATTTTTTGAGGAATATTTATGAACAAGTGGTGTATCCATTTTAAAACTGCGACTTTAGTTTGGACCGATAGACATAACAAGTGTTTCGTAAGTACTTCCACTACACTGGCGAGATCCAAGTTTTCATCCAGGGAATAAGTTTCTATTATATCTGAAAGTGAAAGGGACAGAAATTTTATTATTATCATATATATTTTCTAAATGATATAAAGATTAATTCTCTCATAAACTTTAAAATAATTTAATTGCAGAAATGATTAGAATTTTAAATAATATTTTATATCAAATGATCTTTATCAGTAATTTGAAACACTCATGATATGTTAGAAATTCAAAATGCCACTTAATGCATCACTGATTAAATAATTACCATTCTTTTCTTTCATAGAATGTGCCTTATCTTGATCCTTATTTGTGATTTCTGTACTTTGGACGATTATTAATTTCATTAAATTCGCGTTTACTTGCGTTGCAGTTTCTTTGATACTCTTACGTGTGTCGCCGTCATATGCCAAGCACGGTAAAACGGCCACAAGAATTCCGGACATGTACGGGAGCATGAGAGGTCCGGACAGGTGTACGAACTCTTTGATCCACGTGATGGCGGTCAACTGGAGCAGATCGTCACTACTCTGAGCGTGCGTTATCAGTATGTTTATCATGGCCGGGAAATCCACTCTAGCGGGATTGGATTTTATACTACGTAAAAATTCACCAAGAACCGTATCCGTAACTTTTTTTATCTCTAACGTCGGATCTTCCAATATCTTAAATAACCCATCGAGTATCTCAGGTAGAAATATTATTAGGTCCATATTGGGCACCGCATCCAGCACGGATATCCATGATATTACGAACAGTCTGCCAAATGGATTCTTTGTATAAATACGCTCGCGCAATAGAGGTATAAATTCGACTAAACCGAAGAGGCCGCTTTCCGTTACAATATCCTGAAATAGGATGTAAAATGTAATAATACTCTACATATTCTTCAGATAAAGATAAATGTAAAAATTTTTGAAAAAATAATGGGACAGTTCACACTGAATATAATGTGTATAAATATAGAGTTTTTAACAAATCTACATTTAACAAATTTTTATACAACTAGGATATCAGGAGACAGTAGTGTCTCACGCTAAGATTTTGAATACCTTATGCGAGTAATAAAGCGTTAAGAATTTCTTTAAAGAATTCTTCAGCTACCTTCATTAATCTGTCGAGTAATTCAGTGGCGTTTTTTATATTCTGCTCAGTGTCGCAGGCCAGTTTGCTAAGAGCGGCGAAAATGTCTGTAAATTGAGGCAGCACCGCTCCCCTTGCTACTTTGACTACATTATACAGACTCTCGCAAGCATAATATCTAACTCTCAAATCATAATCATTAAAACATGCTAGAATTGGATGAATCAGGTCTTCTATATATTGACCAGTATCCTTTCCGAGACCAACTGCGATTGCTGCAAGACCTATTAAGCCACCTTTGCGTGTATGTGGATTCTGTGAGGTGGCAAAGTCCTGCCCAAGAACTTTTAGCAGCCTCTTGATCTGCACAGTATTGTTATGAGCAGCGAATTCTTTCACCATCCTGTGAGGATTAATAAAAAAATGCATTAAAGAATCATTAAAAGGAAAGAGAGGTGAAAAATCAAAGAATAGCTTCTTGTGTAATAATAATGAACTGTAATAATAAAAAAAATTCTTTAAGGATTGTCGAACTGTAACTCGGAGGAAATCAAGAGGAACCTCGGGAAAAGGAGAGAAAGAGCTTCATAAAACATCCAGCGAATTTTTTTATACACGGTATAAATAAATAACCTTACTTCTCTATCTCCACAGCAGCTGGTTTCCGTTTCTCATACAACTTGTCATTGAGAGAGCGCACGCATGCCGCACTCAGAGGTGCGTAATCCCTCTCTGACATCATCCTGCGTGAAATATTACGTGCTTCTGGCTGCTGGATAACGTCAAAACATGTCAAAACACATAGCCGCGACTCGAAAATCAGACGCACAGTTGTAGACGGAATTGAAGACGTTCGGCTTCTTCTTTTTCTTCTTCTATATTGGCCCTTCAGTAATTGAAAACACAAGGTTCGGTCGAAGTTGGCACCTGTCGGCACCACTTTGCAAAAATATCCAAGAAAATTACGCTCGAGTGACCCGAGCCGAGACACGTCTATCCCAATCGAGTGAGAAGAAATGATTACGTTCGGCAATTGTCGTGTTATCAGCTGTGTCATGTGACGGTGCGACGAACACAAACGAACATGTTCGTTCACGCTCGTGCGCTCGATTTGAATCCAGCTTTAGGATGTATGACTTTTCTCTCTCTCTCTCTCTCTCTCGATTCCAATTAACTCATTAAATAATATCTTTGTTTTATTATTTATGTGGATTATTAATTTTTGATAATTCATTTGACGTGAGCAGAAAGATTAGAGACGATAATTAATCATCTGAAATTTAAAGGCTCAATCATTCTAAATATTATTATGAAGTTTATTGTTTAATGGAAGCATTGATACTTTTTATATACATTCCATAGATATTCTTTATTATGTGCTACAAATTACTTTTACATGCTTTGTAGAAGTCTACATGTCCGTCTGCAAATAAATTATCGATGTCGATAGTAGTATTAATATATTTCTCAAATTCAGGATTCATACTATAATTCACCGGTATTTTTTTAACGGTACTCTTCTTTGGAATAGGCACAGCAGGCTTAAACGCTACACCTGCAGGATCATATTCCGTGTAGAGCTCCTGTGGTGATCTAAAATTAATAAAACGGATGATATATGTACAGGGTGTTAGTTAAGCATGTTGCCATACTCAACAGAGCAATTCTTTGGTTTATTTCAAGTAAAAAAGTCCATATAAACATGTGTCCTAAACGGCTTAGTTTCCGAAATACAGGTGAATATTTTACAAATCGCCATATGGCATCGAAAACTAGAAGCTTCAACCTAAATTCCTATATCCTATAAGTATCCTATAAGTTACATTTGGTTGCGTATAGTTTTGGGCAGAAGGCGGCCGAATTGACGTGGAATGACCCATATATATATTATACAGAAAGATTCAACTATTTATAAGTCTGATTTTTTTAGATAAACTTTTCTATATAATTTATCTTTTTTTCTATCATGAAAAGAAAAAGAAAAAAAATGAACCATGCAAGAAGTTCAGCTAAAAAGAACAGACCTCATATTTAATAATGATATATATGATAGATATATTTAATAAATTTATCATAATTATTAGAGAAAATCGGTACTTACAACTTCGCAATTTCGGCAGTCAAACTACCTTCACCGCTCGTAGGTGTGGTATACGCTATATTTTTAGCGAGTTGTTGTACTACACTATGATAATGACGCTGTAAGAACAATTATGTTATCTGTTGTTCTATTATCTTTAAACAAAAAAGTATCATATTCAAGGTAGTACCTGTAAAGCAACGAGCTCGTACAACGCTGTACAATGAGCATTGCAATAATCAGGTTTCTCAATTTCGACTTGATAATGACTATCACCGATGCAGTCAGTATCCAATAAAACGTGAGCTGCTTTCCCAAGCTGCATCACTTGCTTGATAATACCAAGAGTTCCCAATGTCGCATTATGTTGCAACTGTAATGCCAATGTGCTTATTCTCTTTACAAAGGCTATCATACGGGTCTGCGTGATTCTTCTTCTCTGATGAATGAGAATCTGCAGCAACGTCTGCAGCACGCTCTCAGTTTCCGAGTGCGTTCTCCCGCAATGAACTTTCAATATATTTTTATATAAATGCACATAAAATCTATATAATAAAAAATATGTTGTATAATTTTATGTGAATGAAATATGTACTCATAATAATATGTAATTTATTCCATAAAATATATAGAGTACTAAGAGAAAAGAAGAAAATTATGTACAGACCTATATGGATCTATATTCAACGCTACAGCTTGTCCAGATAATATTGTAAATATACATTGAACACAGTGCAGTTGCTCTCTTAATCCCAAATTACCTCCCTCTATTAATCTATCTATGGCGCCTACTAAATCTTGGTAAAAATTGATATTGATACAGTGTGCAAATCTGGAATGCATAAGACATTATAGTAAAATATAAATAAGATATAAAATAATAATACATAAATTGCATTACTTGGCCAATCCTTCTAGACACACAGATAATACTTTGCTATTGGGAGCTTGTTTTAGAATTCTAAAGTATATAGTAAATACTACGCTCGTTATTTCCGTGAGGATCTTATGCTTTGCTTGTTTATTTTCCTCGCCCTTCGTCTCAAGCATTTCTTTCTCTATTTGTTCTAGTTTCTTGTTCTTTTTCCTCTCCCGTTTGCTTAATGCGAGAATCCTTTGTTTATGAGACATGAGCTTCTTTTGTTTCGTTTCATCCTCCTTTTCCTTGTCCAAATTAATATCTTTGATGCGAAGAACTAGTAACACAGATATCACCTCAGAATGTACAGAGTGTTTTCTTGACTTGATATATTGATTTAATTTTCGAACTATCTGAAATTTTATTAGTGCAATAAATATGTTATAACTTCGTAATTACAAATGTATAAAGACACAAAATACTATAATAAAAAAAATTCCTATTATAACTTACTGTGAGAGATAGCTGGCCACGTTTGTCTTCTTTAAATATTTGGGAAATACATTGTGCAACTTTTTCTCTTACGCTGCTCCGTTTGTTATCCAACAAAGGAAGAACGTAATTAGCTATATTAACGGAGAAATTAAAATATGGATGGACGGCGAGAAGCTCGCACATACATGATACAGCTGTCTCGCCCAATTGCATTGCTTGTTCATTTACCGACTGCATGTTCCCATTTTTTGTTCTCAAAATCTTAGATATCTTTTCAAGTCTCTGCAAATAACTTTTGTAATTCTTCAATAGAATGGCTTCATGTTTCTGCAGTGCAAGAGTATCCTTTTTCACTAAAGCCATACATAAAATTAATTAGAATTTATTAATAAAACGTATATCATGTAATTTTTTCTTTGTATGTTTTATATACATACATTTCACTCCTTCCTGAGAAATTTCCTGGATACTATATGATGGTAGCAAATCTTTAAAAACTTCTAAAAGAGATATCATCGCCAGTTTCCTAATTGTGATATAAACTTCTGATGTTTGTTTATCCATCATTTTTAGCAATACATTGAAATTTTCAGACTTGAGTTCTGGATTTTCCAATATGCCACTCGAAAGTATACCTATTTTAAAACGCTTGGCTTTCAATATTTCTTCGCGACACGCGAGTAGTTCAACAATAGACACTGGTTTATCAGTTACTTGCAAATTGTTCTGAAAAACATTACAATAAATAATATATTCTATATTAGATTTCTAAAATGCTAGAATACATAATTTAAATCTTACATGTATATCTATGTCAATTTCCATATCATTATTTTCTTGCTGATTATCTTCTTTATTTTCTTCTTGGTTTTCGTTAATATCTTCATTTTCTTCTTCATTTAAAATTGTATTATCTTCTTCAATAATACGTTTTTCTATAACACCATCATGTGTTTTTATGGGGAGTAACATGCGAATTGACTTTCCTCCTGTCTCTTCCACAATTTTCGAGACGTTATTCTCATATAGTTCTTCTAACGGCTGATCATTTTCAATCTTTTTTCTTTTTCTCACGCTTAAATCTTTGTCTGCTCTAAAATCAAGAACAATGATGTACATATACATATATATACATATATATATATAATATGGTATATAAAAGATCTTATAACATTATAAAGTATACTATCATACTCATTTAAACGAATTTGTTTCAATAAGCTGTAAGATTTATTAGATATGGCATTTTTTAAGAAATTTAAATCATCTTCTTCAACCATGTCTATTAAATCACTTCCATGATCACTCTCCTCTTCCTCTTCTGGTTTATTTGGGCAAGGTGGTGCTGATTTCTGAGGCTGTTTCTTTGATGGTTTATGTCGTCGAGTTTTAAGTTTTCCTTGCTTCGAAAGTTTTGTCTTTATCTGATTGTTTCTTTTAATTTTACTGATTTTCAGCTTTTTTAGTTTCTGTAAAATAATGATATTAATATTACATAACTTAATATTACAAAACACTGTACATACAAAATTAATAAAATTAATAAAATTCAAATATAAATTTATAAAAGAATATAATTATTTTTTCAATTAAAAAAAATTAACATAACTAACATAACAAAATTAACACAACTAAATAACTGTATATACATATAAATTAATAAGTAAATAATTATATAATATTCTTGAAAAAAAAATACACTAAAAATAAATCATATATTTAAAAATAAGTAAAATCTTAATTTCATATTCGTAAAATTAAAATAAAATTTTTAGGTTAAATACGAATTGCCCATTAAATTAAGATATTGAAAAATTTTTAACTTACCCCCATATTTAAAATGTAACTTAACTAAATTATTGTTTTCAACTTAAATTTAGTTTCTATAACCACACATTAACAAAATTATATCACATAATCCGTAATCCAAATGCCAAATGTGGACAAATGCATAGAAATCCACCACGTGTGACGTGCCGACAACATCAACATACGTAATCGTACCGGTTCCCGGTTCGTACTATCAGGGGTGCGTTCCAAAACTCGACTCTATCAACTCCGAATATCTTTTATCCTTGTTCTTTATCGAATATTGAAGACAGTTGAACAAGGATAAAAGATACTCGGAGTTAATAGAATCGAGTATTGGAACGCACCCCTGAGGGAAACCTGGAGTGCGTTCTAAAACTCGACTGTATCAACTCCGAGTATCTTTTATCCTTGTTCTTTACCGAATATTGAAGACAGTTGAACAAAGATAAAAGATACTCGGAGTTAATAGAATCGAGTATTGGAACGCACCCCTGAGAACGGACATCCTAGCCTTTTTCGTGTACCAAACCTCATAGGGTAATGTCCACGTTTTTGTGGTTCTTTTCTGTACTATTATGTGGATTGGACAATGACGAATAATCAACTTTGATTGTTCGTCGTTGTTCCTTGTCTAACCCACGTAATAACATGGAAAAAAATGTGGATGTCACAAAACGTGGACATTACCCTACGAGGAATAATTTAATATGATTTTTACAGTCTTTTTGCAGAATTTGAATTGCGTAGTTTTTCTTTTTTTAAAAGCTAAATCGAACAAATATCTTTTACAATTTGAATTAATCATTAACAACTTAAAATCTGCAAAATATTTATTTATTAATATTATAATCGCAGTAAGACTGATATATCCTATCAAAACGGTAAGAACATTATAATGCATGATAGTAAAAAAAATAAAAAATTATTTACTCGAAAATCTTCGCGAGCTAAATCATATTATACAATAGAATACAAAATTAGAACTATTATAGCCCAGCTGTTGATGTTTGCTGATAATTTATTAATATAATATAATCATAAAATGTGGATTCAGACGTTTCGATAAATGTGGTTCTTTTCATTGAATAAATTAATGACTAATTAAAATGCTAAATCATAGATTTGGTGCTATTACTTTTATTTACTATTTTCATTCGTGCGTTATTTTTATTAATTTTCTTCGATCTCAAAATATTTTTTCTTAACAAAACCATGTGGCCACGAATTTTCGAGTTTAAACGAATTAAAAAAAATATGCACGAATGAAGTTTTAATGATAATTCAAAGATAACAAAACCACGTTCGTCAGTTAGTTTCATTTTAATAAATTTTTAATTTAAAAGTTATTTACGAAAGAGCATGCGATCTAAAATATTGCTATAAGAAAAGCGATTTTTTTTTGTCTTAAAAAAAATTTATTCTAAATCGATTAAAGATTCATTCATTAAAATAAATGAAGAAAAACAAAATCTATAATATAAGCAATGTCATAAAACAAAATAATAATAATTGTGATATCTTTTATAGCATAGTGTACGATAAATTAAATACTATATACATTAGTCATGTATTTAGATACAGTGAAAATATACAGCATTTGTAATAATAGAATCTGGTTCGATAAATGGTGTAAAAGTGTGTACTCGAACACATTTATGAGTGAAGTCTTCAATGCAAGATTTGGAAGAATACAAAATGATACAAAAGATGACACTATAAATTTGAAATATACTTTTGTTTATTTTGTTGTAAATTACATCAAGCATTGTATGGACTTATGTAACATATACTCAATATAAATTTTATATTTAATCGTTTAACAAATGTACTGTTTAATTTTCCTCTGAAATAATTTATAAAACAATCATGTATTTATTAAAATAATGGCTTCTATACATACAAAATGTGACAACGCTTGCCGCGTCTTGTCTGCAGGAATTATAATGCTTTTTAATCAACTGAACAAGATTTTAATATTCGTAATAACCCGGGAAAAATTCCATATATAATTATATTTAATTATGTAAAATTCCATAAAATTATATATAATTATATAAAAAATTGACATGTTTCATGTATATAATGATATATAATTTATATATAAAATATGTCCATATACATATATAACACTTTTTCCCGGGAATAGAAATTCAATATGCTAATATAAATGAGTTTATACGTATAGTTATTAAGTAAAAAAAAAAATTACTTTATATATTATTTTATATACAGGGTGTTTCCAAATTAAATCGCAA